>NC_081173.1:8332997-8577997 GCF_012432095.1 Onychostoma macrolepis
TTGATGTATGTCAGGGGTGTCCAATATTTCTGGAGGGCCACCTTCCCCTAGAGACCCTGGACGTCTGTAGCAATCCTGAAGACCTTGATAAGCTGATCGGGAAGGAGATATTGCCATGCTCATAACCCAGGCTTTCTTACTTGTACCAACATGTCGAAAGGCCACTTTTATATACTGCCGGCACTCAATAACACTTGCACAACTACAGTAAGAAAAATATAAGTCAATTTCATGACTTAAGAGTCTTCCAAAACTGAACCGGACACTGGTAAAATATCTATTATACTACAATTGCTTGCAAAACTTTGTCATAACTTTGTCAGATTACACCGGTATATTTGAATGTGCACCGGTCCATACTAACCAGCAAAACCTTGACCTTTTGTTTTCTAATATTGTATGATAAAATGTGACTTGACCTTGCTTTCCACTGCAATAAAAGAGCTTTAAGGTGATGTCAAAGGACAGTTAATAAACTAATAATATCAGGGCTGTTATACTGATCAAATAAGTAATAAAACATGGCGTAACTAATTGCAAAAATTACAGCATTCCTTTAACATATTCCAAATGAATCCAAGGTTTCTATTTACAACTGGTTTTATTACTAAAACCTTAATTGTAATGGGAATGTTTTCAGAAGTCCAGAACACCTAGGCAGTCAGTGACAGACCAGTAATCAAAACTAATATATCATAGTTACAAAATTAAGAGAAATGACCACAACTGTGATTTCTGTCATAATCTTGCAGCTCTAGTGGTCAGTATACAGTACACTCTGTGCAGTAAGCACTATACTGGTATTCCATCTCTGTCAAAATCTGAAAGATAAATACTCCCTTTTACTGTCCATCTATTGTTGTGTCTGTCTGTGCATTTGCATTAAGAGGACTGAGTAGCATGTCCCGGGCTGCTCGGAGTAGGATCACGACACAGCAGACTGGATGTCACCAGAATTAGTATGGATATCCACACATGCTTTTTGAGAAGAATGTCAAGGTTGAAGGCGACTGGGGGAATATGAGGCAAAACTGCCTCTCGAGAGAAATCTCGCCGCTGTCATGCACAGCCCCGCAAAGCTGTAGCACGTGGAGGTCAGCAGCTCTACCCCACACTCCCTCTGCATACAGAAAGAGCTGGCAGCAGGCTGCCAACGTCCCTGTGGGCCACCTTTCACTGTGTCTGCCAGTAATTCAGACACCTGATGCACTTCATTGCTGCCTTAATGGGACCAATTAAATCACTCTCTTCAGATCTAAAGGCACGGATCATTTTAAGATACAGCCATATCCACACTGTCTGCTGGTTGGTGGGGAGTCAAATGGGATTGATTCTGAGATAACCGCGCAATTCGGCATCTAATTCGAGTATAAATGGACCTGCAGCCAGATCTCCTGTGTTTGATGGGCTCACACTCACAGTGGGAGGAATGATCTAAATCTCTGTCATTGTGTTCCTGTTCTCTGGACCTTAAAACTGCTGATGGAATTGTAATGAATTAAATGTTTCTGGTTACGCTTCTGATTCCTAAATGGTTCCATTAATGATTAATTTAATACTTTTAATGAATGAATATTTTTGGGGAAAAGTGACATTCCATTTCCAATTGATGCCAAATTTAAAGCAGTTCTTGTGAAGGATTTTTATGACATTTTAATGTCTTGTTAAAGGCAAAGAATAAATGCAACCCTATAACTGGTTTGCTATATGTTTAACAACAATACTAAACAAACAAAAAATGTGGTAATATTTGTAAAATACTGCTGATACACTGCATTATGAGTATCACATTACCTACCAGTCAGTAGCTACACTGATTTAAGTCTCTCAGTAAGCTGTAAACTGTTTTTGATGTGAAGCTGAGTTTGATTCACTAGACAAGACTAACTCAGATTTATTTCAGGAATCGATCCACACTGGTTGTGCTTTAGGTTTTAGATCCGCTATAAAGAATTGTTCAGAAGTCTGGCAACACTGGTTGACTTGTATGTTTTAGATTCTCTAAAATCAACCAACTTATAAGATTCATTAGTTCGGGAGCCATTTGTTTGAACTTCACTGTTTTGATTCACCAAAAAGAACTGACTTATAAGAGTCATTTGTTCGGGAATCAGACTACACTGATTGTGCTGCATGTTTTTGATTAATAACTGGCTCATAAGCGTCATTTGTTCAAGAATTTGTCTACACTCGTTTACGCTGTGCCTTTATGTTTTTTATTCACTTATAAGAATTTACTAAATAGAATTACTCATTCGACAATTACATCACACCAGACTGTTGAATTTTGATTAAAAAAATAAATAAAAATTGGACTACACTGATTGTGTTGAGTATTTTGAGTATTTTTGGGGGTAACTGGACTACACAGGTTACACTGTAGGTTTTTATAAATGGCTGATTAGAATCATTCATTCAGAAATTTGACTTTACATTGTATGTTTTTAATTCTCTAAAAAGAAC
Organism: Onychostoma macrolepis; assembly: GCF_012432095.1. NCBI lineage: Eukaryota > Metazoa > Chordata > Actinopteri > Cypriniformes > Cyprinidae > Onychostoma > Onychostoma macrolepis. The sequence goes on from NC_081173.1 coordinate 8,335,461, forward strand.
TGACTCATAAAAAACGTCCATTAGACAATTAGACTGCCGGTTGTACTGTATTCTTTTGAATCAGCGAAAAGAACCTGCTTATTTGTTCATGAATAAGATTACATTGACTCTTATGAGCCAACTGTTTTCAGTGAATCTAAAACCTAAAGCAAAACCAATCGTTCAAGAGTTGGGCAACTCTGTTTGAGCTGTATGTTGTAGATTCGTTAAAACAAATAGACCTATTGGAGCCATTTGTTTGATAGTTGACACTAGATTTGCTGTATGGTTTTGAAGAACTGGCTCACAAAAGTAATTTATTATGTAATCAGACTACCTTAGTCATTTAATTTTTTCAAAATGGAGTAAGAACCAGTTCTCGATACCCAACTCTACTTAAAACCCACGGATGCAGTAACATCCATTTGTGTTCATTCCAGGTGCTGCAGTGAATCTGGCTTCTCTTACTAGAGAAATCTGACACCATTCCTTAAGTGAAGGGCAGCGGCTCCACAGCCATTTAACTCGCATTACTAATATGCCTAGGGTTTGGAATTACAACCTAGCCTTAATTACAGGATTGAGTTGCAAGGTCTTAATGGAAGAGCCTGGTTTGCATTTGTGCAATATTTCTTACTAGGCCATAAAGTTGGGGAATGTGCTCATTATGGGTTAGAGCACACAAATTCTAGAATACAACTGTACAAGAGTGTTTATTATTATCTTGTCCACAAAACACCTAAAATCAACTGTCAGGGTATATTTGATCATTAAATTGTGAAGAAATGTCAGAATGTACCACAAGGTCCTGGTTCAGAAGCAGATAAATGAGCTGTGCTGTAACCCACCATCAAGACACATCTTGTCTAAGAAAATGACACCCCATCGACATCATATTCGTAAGAGAGACTATCATTTTACGAAAAAAGACATCCTCTGCAATTACAATCGATTATTTGACCTCTACAGACAAGCGGATATAAGCGAAGTGACAGGTGGTTGCTGGCTAATGATCATGGTTTGCGCAAGTCGCCTTGCCATCCCACGGCTGCAAGGTCACATCGGGACACTGTGATTGGCTGTTCTGGTTGCCAGGTCACAGCTGGGCAGCTTGATTGGTTCTTGAGGTTGCCAGGTCACCAAACACAAGAAGGCAGGCAGACAGTTGTAAGGCGCCACTGATATGCATCACGTTCTCTGAAGCGCACAAGGACGAACAAAGGTGTCTGCTGGTATTTTTCACAAGGCATAATTCAATAACAAAAGAGGTCGACTCAATATGCGGAGGAGAATCAAAACCAGACACACAAATAACACATGACTTTGAGTAAATAAATACCCAACCCCCTACAGACGGTCTGGGGTGCGATCTCAGCATCCATCCAAAGACTTCCCTCTCATCACCCCAGTAATCCTTTTATTTGCCCGCCATGGAGTGCGTTCTCCAAACAGATTTGTTAGATTTGACACCAAATTTCATTTACCGCTAAATGCCAGAGTTCAGAATTGCATCGTGGCCCGTTCCCCAGGCCTCCCAGAAGTAAATGAATCAGAGAATATTAGGAGACAGATCACTCAGCCGCCATGATGACTGAGGAGCCAAGGCACGATCAAACATGGAGAAAAAAAGCGCCGCTCGCCACGCTCTTCCACGACAGAGGAGTTTTAAACCGTGTCTGTGTTGGATGCTTTAATAACAAAGCAACGGAAGAATCTATCTGTGCTGGGATTGCAGCACAGTGAGCGAGCCGCAACCGCAGCTCCCGGCTGCTCTGCTGAATTGGAGTGTGAAATATGACCAGGCGCTGCTTAATAACACACCTGCTGTTTTGAACGTCTGTCCCTCTAAATCCACCGCTAGCCCACTGATGGTTAACGCTCCTGGCTAAAAAGCGGCATGCTCTAAAGCGTGCGGTTCTTATAAATTACTGTTGAGCTCAGTCTGTTCGGTTCGTTCAAACGCATGCAGTTGCACTATCAGAGTGTAATTATGCAGTTCCATTATTTGCGTTGGGAACACGCTACATAGCGGACAGCAGGTAACGGCAATTTCCAACGACGTCTTTTAAGTCTTGCTGAGAAAATATTCCAGTGCTCCATTGCTGTCAGCTGTCATGGCCATCGCCTTTGTTGCGCTGAACGCTGTGGTTGCAGTGGAGCTATTTTGCATTCTTTTTCTTCACTCACTCCGTAATGAGAAGAATGACAATAAGACTACTTGACGTGCATGCCTGCTAGATTAAACTATGTGGTTTACAAAATTTGGTTGATCTCCAAACTGTCTCCAGTAACTGCCTACTCCACCTCCTCCTTCTGGTTTTGGATTTGGCTGCATTTACATGGCAAGGCCTAATACACAATGTCTGTTTACATTCACTTTGGACATTATCGACTAATAAATAATACCAAAAATTGATAAAACCCCACCAAACTGATCTATACCAGGCTATATATTGATATTGGTCTGCCCTGTGTGGTTCAATGTGGTTTTGTCTCCAATAAGGAGAGTCTGTCTGCATATAAAGCTCATAACAAAATGAAACAGGGCAGAAGAAAGATTAATAGGTAAATGACATACTTCAATATTTCATATCAATCATAGGAACTCCCATACTGTATATTCAGTAACCTGAGCACTATTCAGACGATAATTGTTTCTCAGGGTTATGCCTGAGAACGTATGCTGAGTTCTGTCAGTTACATGTCTTTGTATAATACAACACGGTGGAGAGGATGGTCATCAGTCATACAGTCCTGCAAGTAAAATTATTATTATTATATTATTTTTATACATAAATGTACAGCAATTTACTGCATACCTGTTGCTAACATTGCTTCAACTTAAGAGCTCCCTCTCACATTTCTGTCATTTGAGCCTTAATTTTACCAAAAAATACACATTATAGCACAGTGCAACTTGAAAAGGATGACTTTTGGATTCATTCCTGCATTTAAATTCACAGATGTGTATTTGGATGGGAATTAAGCTTCCACACATCCCTGTTTGTCAAAAAACAGTAAGCGATTTAAATTTTCTCATGGGTACCAACAGAAAAGCAGACATTTCCAATTTGACTAATCACTAATCCCTGTAAATGCCGAAATGACCTCAATGAATAGAGCTAAGAAACAAAGAACTAAAAGAAGAAATCAAACACAGTTGCATGTAGGTCAGTGTAACCGGATGTCACATATACACTAGCATTCAAAAGTTTTTTTTTTTTTTTTTTTAAGAAATTAACATTTTAAAGAAATTGTATATATTTTTTAAGAAAATAAACTAACACTTTAATAGCAAAGATGCATTAAATTGAATCAAATGTGACAGTAAAGACATTTATAATGTTTCAGCAGATTTTTATTTCAAATAAATGCTGTTTTTTACCTATATATTAATCAAAGAATCCAGTTTCTATAAAACATATGAAGCAGCACAACTGTTTTCAACACTGATAATAATAAGAAATGTTTCTTGAGCAGCAAATCAGCATATTATTATGATTTCTGAAGGATCATGTGACACTGAAGACTGGCGTGATGATGCTGAAAATTCAGCTTTGCATCAGAGGAATAAAACTGTATTTTAAAATATATTTAAGTAGAAAACAGTTATTTTAAATTGCAGTAATATTTCTGTTTTTACTCTATTTTTTATTTAAATAAACTGAGCCTTGGTGAGCATAAGAGACTTCTTTGAAAAATACAACCAACCAACCCCAAACTTTTAATATATCAGATTTAAAATCACACATGAAGTGGCCCAATCGGTTGCCCAAAATTCTGACCTCATAAGTGCTTTTGTCATTGCTGCCATCTCCATCTCTCGAAAGTTTCACCTCTGCAGACATCATTTATGCCTATACTTTCACCCTACCTGCCCCTTTATCTCCTCCTCCCGCTTCTCATTTGGCCGGATGTAGTAGCGTTAATGTGATCCGCCATGCTTCAGTAAAACACACTCTAATCTCCCTGGCTCTGTGGGTAGAGTTGGACCCTCTCTGCTATTCCTGGCTCCGCCATCCCTCATGTTTATGGTCCATCTCTTATGATGCGCTTGTCATTGGAGCGTTCGTTTCATTGTTCGAGAACCCTTGTGTTTTTGCACCTTCGATGAATAGGCAGAAAGGGAATAAGCGGGATTGATGCCGAGGTATTTTCAGGGTCTCCAAAGGGAAGGCGAGAATCCGAGGGAGGGAAGACATTGATAAACCATGTAACAAGTTAGATGTGATTGCATCAGCATCTTCTCCTCGCAAGCGATTGCGGTGGATGCGTGAAGCGTGTTATGAAGTGGCTTGTAAAGAAAGTCCTCTCATTGGTTCTATTACACACATGCGGCAGGGATAATTGGGAAAGGAAATGCACATAAATGACAACGTAAACCTGCTTACACCGCGTTTAATGCAATCTTTTCTCTTGAGGCCACGCGATCAGCATGGTACAACTCATTATTTTCAAATAGCCTTCAGGGGCAGAGAATACTTGTATTCAAATCAATGGTCACATTATTAAACGTACACAAGAGCTTGACAGGGTAATAGAGAAAGTGTGAGTGGGATACGTAGAGAAGGAAGGAGGAAGGAGGGGGGAGAGCCGGCGGCTGAGCAGGTCTGGAGGATTAGGATGCTATGTGGATCATTTCTCTCAAACGCTGTCCACAGGTGAGCCACTTAACCTAGGCAGTGCCGATGATCAGCTGGATGATGGAGGTCAACGGAGAAATCACAGAGCTGATGACGCCGGCTTCACCAAACCACTTTCAGGCCACTGCTGCCTTTCCAACACGCAATCCGGGATCATCACTGACTGACATGTGGAGGTGAGTGGATCTGATTTCAGGATTTCTGTGCTACGCTTAACCCTGGGTATTTCTGGACCTCAGGTTAGGCTACTTTTAACCCTGGGTTAGCCAGCAATTCACACTAATTGGTGGTTATAATTGTTTTAACCCTAGTGTGCAGCATGAAACAACACTGCTAGAATGTTACTTTAGGGTTGTTTAGCGACAGTCGACTGTGTTTTGATTCGGCACTGAAAATGTTATCTAAGGATTTAACAGGGATTAAGACAGGACTATTATATAAAGTGGGGTCAAAACGAGACCACTCAAAGTGGAATATGCTTCTATTCTGCATTTTTTCACTATAAATTCAGCATAACAATTTGAGAGAAAAGTTATCTTAAATATCTCATTCATTTTTAAAAAATAATTCAAAATCCTAAACTGTTGTTTATTTCCAGGTTTGAATTGAATGATAATTTCTAGATTTTCAATGTGGACTGTTCAAATATGATATGACATGATGATTTTTTTTTAAATATAGTTTTTTATGCTCAACAACAGCATTTATTTGATCAAGCATACAGTAAAACAATATATGTATATGTTACAGATACGATACAGTATGTTGTAAAATATTGTTACAATTTAAAATCTCTGTTTTCTTTGTAATATTTTAAAATGTAATCTATTATTGTGCTGCAAAGCTGAATTTTCAGCATCATAACTCCAGTCTTCAGTGTCACATGATCCTTGAGAAATCATTCTAATATGCTGATTTGCTGCTCTTTTTATTTTTATCAATGATGAAAACAGTTGTGCTGCTTCATATTTTTTAGGAAACCATAATACTTTTTTTCTTCCAGAATCTATTTAAGAATTATTTTTTATATTTTGTAACATCATTTTACTGTCACTTTTTGTACGTGTGTATATATATATATATATACATACATATTCATATATACATACATACATATTCATATATACATACATATATATATATATATATATATATATATATATGTGTGTGTGTGTGTGTGTGTGTGTGTGTCTCTGTCTTTGCACTTTTTCAGTAAATTAACATATAGATTTATATGGTATATTATTCATATATAATTAATATATTAATACCAGTAGAGGGAAGGAAGCATCCAAAGATTTTAGCATCCAAAAAATCACCCATTTCAGCTTTAATTACTAACCCAAGGCTTGAAAAGTGTGCAACATGGAACATGATAACCCAGGGTTAAAAATCCAATATGGTATATGAGATACTGAGTGTGCTGTCCTAGGGGAGGCAGCTGTGATGAGCGTTGCATCGTGTTAGACGTCACCTGGTAGGTGTTACAGATGTGTCATTTTCTGGAAGTCAACGTGGCAGGTGTCTTAACGTATGTGACAAGTCAGTAGCTGCGGTTGTGTTGTATTTTGGTGATGTGTGCGGTGGCAGGTGCAGGGACTGGGTAACATGGACAAGAAAATAGCAAACAGGAGGTTTTCTGACACGCTGTGCTGTAGGTGCGTGCCGTTTCTTCCAGGTTGTAACATTCTGTGATTGCTCCTGAATAATTTATCGACACTTTTAAATAAAATGCGGCTCCGAATATGAGGAGAGCTCAAGCTAACCCTTGTTTATTCTCTACGGTCTCATTCTCCCGCCCGACTGCACACGGATTTCATAGACTTCTGTTGAGAATGAGATTAGGTCCATGGATGCAGAAACCGGTTCCAGGTTTGAGTGGGCACTGCGAATGTCATGTAAATGCCATTGGGGAAATCGATCCAAAGGGAGACCTTTTTCTTGGCTACCCGTGAAATGATCACACACAGAGAGAAGCGCAGCACAAAACAGACATTCAAAGGTACATAGAAACATATACACAGGATGAATTAAAACCTACTCTGACAAGCACGGTGCTTTCATTCACACGGACACAAATGCTTTCATGTGATGACCTTTTACATGCTGTGAGCTCCATCGATAGGTAGAGAAAGAGAGAGAGAGAGAGAGAGAGAGAGAGAGAGCAAGATTGCACCGGCGCTGTGTGCATCCTCTCTTAATTAAAATCCTCTAATGCGGCATGCTGAACGGTGAGAGTGGACCAATCACAGAGCTTCATTCTCAACATCAATATTGAACGGCAGCATCTCCTAAAGTCCTCTCTCTGGAGGGCAGCAGTGTGCTTGTCTAATGACTAAAAGCCATAACAAATACCAAGCTTTCATTACACTCATTCTTAGCCACCTATTTCATCAATCAATAGGCTACACCACATCATCCTGTCTCACCCACTAAAGCCTAATGATATACACAGACAGCGTCTGTTCCTTTTAAATGACCAGACAGTGCATTCAATCCCAGAACTTTCAATACTTCTGATGCAGTACATTGTCATTGTTAGATCTATAAGTGGCTTGTTAGTCGTGCTTGTTTAGGCAAGCATCTCTATAATTATTGCTCATACTTAGGGTTAGTGATTTGAACAAACACCTAACCTAAATATTAAGCTTCAATGTTTAACTCATCCTGCTGCTAAATGATGCTAAATGATACCTCAAATTAAGTGACTAGCTGGGGAGAAGCTATTACTTTTCTAAAGAAGAAGACTTCGATTTTTGCTTTGTGGATGATGAAGATGAAAAAGACTTGCATTGAAAAAGGGGCTGAAGCCTTAACTAGATACTTCAATATTATAGAGGAGATGGACTTACCTGACTTGGGCTAGAAAGCAACCAATTAGCAACCACTCACATCACCCTAGCAACCACTGAGCCACACCCTAGCAACCACATAGCATCCATGTTTATTTTTACGTTTGTATCTATATCTATGTGACATCAAAGTAAAAATGTATGGAGATTATATTTGCCTAACTGAATGCTAGGGTGTTGTGGCTCGTTGCTAGGCATTTATTTATACATTTAGGTGTTGCAAGGGTGTTGTGGATGGTTGCTAGAAGTATCTAGGGTGATATATTGTTGCTATCAGTGTCTAAGGTGTTGTGGCTGGTTGCTAGGCATTTACATATACATTTAGGTGTTGCTAGGGTGTTCTAGTTGGTTGCTAGTGTCTTCTGGCTGGTTGCTAGGTGTATCTAGGGTTATATCTCATTGCTATAAGTGCCTAGGGTGTTCCAGATGGTTGATAGGCATATCTTTATACAATTAGGTGTTGCTAGGGTGTTCCGGCTGGTTGCTAGGCATTTACATATAGATTTAGGTGTTGCTAGGGTGTTCTGGCTGGTTGCTAAATGTGTCTAGGGCAATCTCTCTTGTTATTATTGTTGTTTTTGGCTGGTTGCTATGCATTTAACTATACATTATGATGTTATAGGGTGTTCTAGCTGGTTGCTAGGGTCTCCTGACTGTTTTCTATAGGTATATCTAGGGTGTTATATACTTGTTGCTAGAAATGTCTAATTTTTTTTTTTTTTTGGCTGGTTGCTAGTCATTTAATTATTTATTACGGTGTTGCTAGGGTGTTCTAGCTGGTTGCTAGGATCTTCTGACTGTTTTCTAGGTATATCTCAGGTGATATGGTTGTTTCTAGAAATGTCTATGGTTTTTTGGCTGGTTGCTAGCCATTTAAGTGTTGCTAAGGTGTTCTAACTGGTTCCTAGGGTCTTCTGACTGTTTTCTAGCTTTATCTCAGCTGACATGATTGTTGCTAGAAATGTTTAGTTTTTGGCTGTTGCTAGCCATTTAATTATGCATTACGGTGTTGCTAGGGTGTTCTAGCTGGTTGCTAGGGTCTTCTGACTGTTTTCTAGGTATATCTCAGGTGATATGGTTGTTTCTAGAAATGTTGTTGGTTTTGGCTGGTTGCTAGCCATTTAAATGTTGCTAAGGTGTTCTAACTGGTTGCTAGGGTCTTCTCGCTGTTTTCTAGGTATATCTCAGGTGACATGATTGTTACTAGAAATGTCTAGGTTTTTTTGGCTGGTGGCTAACCACTTCATTATACATTACTGTGTTGCTAAGGTGTTCTAGCTGGTTGCTAGGATGTTCTAGCCAGTTACTAGACATATCTACAGTGTTTTGTCTTGTTGCTAACTGAGCAATTCCCATCAGCATCATCAGCATTTTGTGTCATGTGACTTCTTGGATGGATTAGCTCATTGTTTGCAACTGAATGCTTTCCATCTGTAGCCAAAGCAGTTATAAGTATTGACATAAATTATGGATTAGACAGTACAAATGTGATCTGTAACACTTAAAGGTACGTATAGATCAGTATAGCCACTGCTGTGTTGGTTATCATGGCTGCTGGCAGAGGCAGGTGGCAGCAAAAAGCATGTGATAACCTGGGAGTGTGTTTCCAGCCAGGTGAAAACTGTGAGAAAACACCATTTACTAAGTAGATGTAGCGCATAAATCATCTACTCTTCCCATCCCTCCTCCTAAATTGCTTTTTCTCTACCATGCTATCTCTCTTTTCCCACAACCCCCTACTTTTGTGCCCCCTCTTCCTTTTCCCCTCCTCTCTCTCCATCTCATTTCCCCTCCATTTTCATCCTCCTCTCCTCTCTCATTTCCTGCCGGCCGGCCCTCCATCACCCTCTCTCTCAGTGTGCAGACATCACTGCCATATTGGGACAGTGACACCTCCATTAATCAATTTAGCAAACACCACGGGCTGATCTGCACACAGTGTCACGCACACGCGCACATGCCAAAACATCCAGGATGGGTATCTACAATTCATTCACCTTGATCTGGCCCTGTGGAAGTCAAGGTCATGCAGTCCCGTGGGGAATCCATATGTCATGTAATCTCAGGCGGTGGCGTGGGATTATGCATGTTCGTATGATACCCGCTTCCCTAAGGTGTTATTAAATTAATTTTTCATATTTAGCATATGCATATGCATAACATACAGGGGCTCTCATCGGTGAGTGCTGTATGACAGACAGTCTCATTAACAGGATGTACAGCTCTTTGTGCACTCAATACTGCCATCATCTGATATGATTTTAGTATCGCATTACCAAGATTAACTTGTCTAATGCTGCCCCCTTCAGGTTAATAAAGGATCTTACTGACTGCTGAATGAAATGATGCCCCCTTTTGACAGGAGAGTAGATTTTCATCTTATGCTTTCATTTGATTGGGGAACTTCACAATATTTCACACTCAACAGTGCCACTGCCAGGTAGGGATGAAATTTCTTGGAAAAATAAACGGTTTTAAAAAACCATGGTGCTCATTTAAGATTCAAAACAGAGGAATTTCAGTCCAAAAATATAAAAATAATTCACATTATCAATGCTGTTAATTTGCACAATTCCTACTTCCTATGCAAAGGAAGACATAGTACTGAATAGAACTGAATGTAATGTTTTTCAGCAATTAACAATGTTAATTGCAATTAAACAAAAATATATTATAATTAGTGCTGTCAAACGATTAATCACGATTAATCGCATCCAAAATAAAAGTTTTTGCTTACATAATATATATCTGTGTACTGTGTATATTTATTATGTATATATAAAAACACACACATATAGTATATATTTCGAAAATATTTACATGTATTTACATGTATATATTTATATTCATATAATTTACATTATATATAAATATATTTAATATATAAACATTACATATTTGTCTTAAATATATACATGTGTGTATTAGAATTTATATATACATAATAAATATACACAGCACACACACATATATACCGTATTATGTGAAGAAAAACTTTTATTTTGGATGCAATTAATCGTTTGACAGCACTAATTATAATATATTTATAATATATTTAAATTTATATGAAATGCAATTAGCTGAATTTTAGAGTGATTTTTGGCAAAAGCTGTCACTGGGGTGGTACCTTTTCAAAAGGTACACTTTTTTTCTTCTGAGATTGTAGGATTTACAGTAAGTACATCTTTATATGTAATTTCATAATTACTTTTATTTTACTGTCTTTAAAAATATGGTTACAATGTACTGCAGAATGTACTGACAACCATTTGTGGTAAACTAAAATGTACTTTCATATATTTTTTATTGAAACTTGTATGTCATGTATGTAAATATATTTGCAGATAATGTACTGATGAGGTAGCAATTTAATGCATTTAAAATATAGTAACTTTAAATGTAACTGAATAATTCACTACATTATGATCAAATTATAATCAAAAATTATAATCAAGTATTTTACATGTTCTTTAGCAGTGATGGGAATAACGGCGTTATAAATAAACGGCGTTACTAACGGCGTTATTTTTTTCAGTAACGAGTAATCAAACGAATTACTGTTTCCCCCGTTACAACGCCGTTACCGTTACTGGCAATAAAATGTGGCGTTACTATATTACATTATTAGAATTTAATTTTTCAGTTTATCTGAATGGACAGTGTAGCTGTATTTGACGTACCGTAAACTCTAGTGTGAAGGCGCACGACTCGCCGTCGCTTTCTCTCACATACACGCACGCAAAGAAAGATACAGAGCACGAGAGTCTTTCATAACATGCAGAATTGACGCGCTACATGTAAACGATATTCTTTGTTGTATTTTCCTGTCAAAATAACAAAGTTCCTTTGGAATACTTCAGCTTTTAAGAACTGCCGGTTTCTCTGGTAGTGGGCGGAACTAATGCGAAAACGATAATCTCATTGGCTGGCGCTCACCTATTATCGTCTCTGTTTTGATTTCAGCAAATCAATTCGAGCGAACGCAGACAACGTGATTAATATTCATGAACCCAGCAGCTCATTAATCCTTAGTGCGTTTTATATTGATGACAAACATGCATTCATACTTGGTTATTCTAATTACTAAACTTCTATCATCATATAATATTAAATTATCATAATATTATATTATAATGCTTGACTGACTGATACTAAGTGTCAGTAGATAAATAGTGTAGATTAATTTACAATGTTTTATAATAATAATTTATTCTTTTTAGTGTCCATTTCATTAATTTAACATATTTAATATTGGGGGCATCCAAAGTTATTTGACATTTTTTAAAAAGTAACGCAATAGTTACTTTCCCTGGTAATTAGTTACTTTTATAATGATGTAACTCAGTTACTAACTCAGTTACTATTTGTGAGAAGTAACTAGTAACTATAACTAATTACTTTTTTAAAGTAACGTGCCCAACACTGTTCTTTAGTATGTTAGCCAACACATAAAAATAAGTGCATTTCTTTAAAGGGCTCACAAACTGCCTTTGTTTTTTATTTTGTACTGTTCTCTGAGGTCCATTTATAATGCTATCAACATTTTTACATCAAAAAACTTAGAAGTAATAGGCTATTTTCTGTACTGTTTTAACCCCCTCATCAGAACGCTCTGTTTGAACAGGCGTGGTTCGGATTGTAGACTCGGAAGTAAACGCCCTCTGCTATGATTAGCTAATAGTTGTGTATGTTTGACAGTCTACGTCCTTCACAGATGGATTGCTGTGATTTAGGTCAAAAACGCATAAATAATTCAATACATATCATATAATTACTGTAGGATCCAATATAGTCGGCACAGCATTGTTTTTTTGTTTCAATCTTTCTGAAAATCTGGGCGATTAATAGGAAATATGACCAAAACAGGGTATTATTTTTACCTTTATATATTATGGTGCTTACTGTATGACACGGAGGTGCCTGCGCAATCCCATGCATTTTTTTTCCTGCGGAAAGAACTTAAAATACACCATCATTTTTGGATATGAAATTTGTGTCGTCTCATGCAGTCTCCATGAATGGAGTGCGTCACAACAATGAACCGGCTCACAGACATAAGAAATAAATCTATAGAAATCTTGAAATGTCTACTATTAAATAAACCAATTCGGTAACACTTTATAATAGGGAACACTTATTCACAACTACAACTTTTCCCTCAATAAATGTTTAATTTGCTGCTTATTTATAGTTAGTAAGGTAGTTGTTAAATTTAGGTATTGGGTAGAGTTAGGGATGTAGAATAAGATCATGTAGAATAAGGCTTTAATATGTGCTTAATTAGTACTAATAAATGGCTAATATTCTTGTAATATGCATGCTAATAAGCAACTAGTTAAGAGACCCTAAAATAAAGTGTTACCACCAATTCAAATAAAAAACAAATCTTCTCTAATTATGTAGTCTGTATGAAAAGGTGCATTTCTCTATTAAAGGCACGTCCATTAGCCTACTGTGGAGATGGCCAGTCAGCGTCTGCATTTGGCAACTTCATCTTTGCAGCCAACACTGACTAAGAAAGCACTAGTTTAGTAATAAATAATTACAATGTCTTCTTTCCCCCGATGCATTCATAATCACTACTTTTGCCGGTGCGCGCCCTTGAGCGTGGAATAGGTTATGCCTAAATGCCAATATATTAAAGGATGGTTTAGTAGGTTATTATATTAATCAATTTAATATAAATGTGTAACAAGTTGACTAGAAAAAATCTCTAGTCGGTGCAGGCGTACTTAGCACAAGGAACCAATCCATTTTTAAAATAAAATGCTATGACATTACGAGATGTGCGACTGCAAATCACGTCATGTTGTATTGCATTGCATGAGTTATGCATGGGAGTCAAATGTTTTTATTTTATTTCATATTTTTTTATGTATGGGGGGTGCTATGGGGGTGCTTTGGTCTTTCTTGGGGGTGCTGGAGCAACTGCTAGCCCCTCCCTAGCACCGCCCATGTTTCCACAAGCTGTCGTTTTGGCAGACTGTGTTCAAAATAAGCTGTTTTTAGACTGACGAGAAAGATTTGAGTTCTGAAATTCACAGGATGTTTTTATAGTACAATGACCTCTTATATGTCAAAAGATCAAGGGAATTTAGATTTCTCAGTTCATGATCCCTTTAAAGCACAACAACAAATTAAAACATAATTTACTTTACATAATAATAATAATAATAATAATAATGTACATATAATAATGTACTTTACAGTAAAAATTGTTTATGTAAAATTTAAAAAGTGCACTTATGGGTTTTAAGAAACACATTCATGAAAGTGTACTCTCTTTAAGTACACTTAAGTGGCCTTGTATTTTATTTTATTAATATCATTTAATATTACCTGCAAGTACAGATTCAAAGTACACTCAGTGCAGAGTCAGTACAATTAAGTGCACCTCTTTTTAGATACATCGTTGCTAAAAAGCATTGGCATATCTGTCCTAAAAAGTGGAGGGGACTAAGTTATGGGGGGATGGGGGGCGTGAAGTTGTCATGACAAACATATACATTAAGCATTGATTCCCTTTACTGGATGCGCTGAACAGGTAGATAGAAGCAGGAAATATGTACATATAAATTTAATTGTACGGAACATCAGGCTTCAGTGTCAGTTCTCACTCATTTGTGGGAATTTTCTGGTTGTTGTTCGTGACTGAATGCATAATGTACAGTAACCGCACAACACCAGCAGCACATGTGTCGCAGTGGTACAGCAAGTGTGGAACGGGTCAGGCAATGTATGCATTTTGCTAAGCCATCTTCTGAATCAAGTGCACATCAATGATCATTATTTAGATAAAAATACTTTCCTTGCACTCAGACTCTTGATTTCTGCATAGAACACAATTTAGGCAGAATTTTCACAGCCAATCAATCTTTGCTGTCATTAACACATACAGTATGTCTATTCTAAAAGCAGTGCAACCATATTTATGCTTTAAATGTATAGAATTAGTAACTTTTGGATAATTATTTAATGTAATTTGTGTGCAATACTCATTCATTCATTCATTCATTAGAGTAGTATATTTAAATACAATATTATACATGCAAATATAAAGCATTCTGTTTATTTTAACTCGATCCCACAATAAAAGAGTGTGTATGGTCCAGAGTGAGTGGGGCTGCACATAATTACGTTGGATATTGTTTATAAATCCTGATATGTGTCTAACAAGGTTTATAGATCAGGCCTCTCTGACTGTCACAAATGTATTTTGTTACATCGATGAATTAAATTATGAAGAACGAGATGCTTTTACTTTGCTTTATAAGTCTTCTGCATGGCTATTTTTTCAATGGTTTTCAAAAAGTGGTGGGGACATGTCCCACCTGTCGTAGATGCCAATTACATTTATTCTAAAAAGTGGATGAAAAACAAATCTTGCAGCTTTTATATGAAAATGGAAATAACAAGTGATCCAATATATCTATTACTTGATTAGGAGGGGGAAAAAAAAGTTTGACCATGATTTAATCATTCCATCATATTATCCTTCCAATTTTGGCGGATATTGTTGTACATCTTAAGCCTTCTTCATCTAAAGGTGATGTTATGTCACCTCGTCTTTTTAAGCAGATTTTTGCTAGTGTAGGGACCACGGTGTTGAACCTAATTAACAAATGCCTTAGCCAGGGCACCTTTCCAGCAGATTTTAAGCATGCTACAGTTCTCCCATTATTAAAGAGGCCTAATTTGGCAATAGAGGATCCTAATAATTTCAGACCCATCTCAAATTTAGCTTTTTTAGCCAAGGTCTCAGAAAAAGTGGTCTTTAAGCAATTACAAGCGCATATCACTGTGAATTCAATTGGTGAGCCCTTTCAGTCAGGTTTTAAGCCCAGCACTGAGACAGTGTTGGTCAAAGTGTTAAATGACATCTTTGTTTCACTGGATAATGGCGAAAATGTTATTTTAATTTTGCTTGACATTAGTGCAGCATTAAATATGGTGGACCTTGAGATTTTAATTAACCGCTAAGAACACCGGGTTGGCCTAAAAGGTAATGTGCTTAAATGGTTTAAATCTTATCTCACGGACAGATCTTTTTTTGTTAGTATTGGGGGCTGTTATTCTTCTAGATTACATCTTCCTTGGGGAGTCCCACAAGGATCAATTCTTGCTCCAATTCTTTTCTTCCTTTATATGCTACCTTTGGGGCTATTTTTCGGAAATATAAAGTATCATTCCATTGTTATGCTGATGATACGCAGATTTATTTGCCTGTGAGAGAGTTAAATTCAAATTCACTTGACGCACTATCAGCATGCTTACACGATGTTAAGGACTGGATGGCTGCAAATTTTTTGAAGTTATTGTGCTTAGCCCTAGAAAGCATGATGTGCTTCAGTGCTTGAATGCAACTTCTTTTACTGGCTTTGTTAAATCTAGTGTAAAAAATCTGGGATTTGTTCTGGATTGTCACAGTTATGCTACTGTTCTGGAGCAAGGAGCAAGGAACGCGGAGCACGCAGGAGAATTGCGATAAACAGACTTGAATCTTCTTACACAGGGATACAAGACAGGCAGGAACACACATAGCACTCACTGACGTACAATACCGGACATTAGACTCAGGAACACACAGGGCTTAAATAATCAAACTAAAAGAGATAATAACCAAACACATCTAGACACAAATGAACCAATAATGAAACTAAACGAGAACAGGAAACAGAAAACTCCAAATATGGGCACAAGAGGGAGGGAAACACAAGACAAAACACAACACGCCTGACAAGGATAGTGACTTAAAGTTGGACAGGCAAATTAATACTGTGGTGAGATCTTGTTTTTTTAATTTAAGTCTGTTAGCTAAGACTAAACCATTTCTATCCAGTTCAGATTTTGAGAAAGCAATTACTGCCATTGTCTTTTCTCGAATGGATTATTGTAATTCCCTTTATTATGGAGTTGATGTGAATCTGTGACTCCGTTATTAATTTCATTAAAGTGGTTGCCAGTACAACTTAGAATTATTTATAACATCCTCATATTTGTTTTTAAGGCCTTGCACAATCTAGCTCCTGTGTATTTGTCCAGTATGGTGGCAATCTACACCCCCTCTAGATCCTTGAGATCAGAAAATCAACAACTGCTTTGCACTACTAGGACAAAATGTAAACATTGAGGTGAAAGAGCTTTTTCTCGAGCAGGCCCTAAAATGACCTCCCTCAAATCTATTCGATCTGCCAAATCCTTACCCATGTTCAAAGCTATGTTAAAACAACATCTTCTAAATACAAATGGAGAGCTTTTTTAAATGGGTTATTGTTTATGTGATTGTGGGTGTGTATGTTTTTCTATCTTCTTGTGTTTCTTAGCTTATGACTGTGAAGCACTTTGGGCAACGTGAGTTGTATTAAACTGTGCTATATAAACAAACAAACAAACATTTAAGAAAGAAATGTTGAAGATCACATAACCTATACACAGATAACACTACCTATATATCTGTCCAAGTAGCGCATTTAATTCACGTGAGGAAAAAAGGAGGGTTTCAATCAAATGTGTGCAACAAAATTGACAAAATCTTCACTTCTAGGAAATTTGGCGTAACATAGAAATGGCAGTTATAGCCTAGTCTGTTGGGAAACTTCCAGATAATTAGTCCTTTTATAAAGTTTCAGTTTATTGCAAAGTAACAATCTCTCCTCAATAATTACAATACTGGTTTTATCATACATAAGAATACAAAAACATTCTTACCTGTATAATGTCTGTCAACTACATTAGAGGCAGAACACAGGAGAAAGAGAATAACAGAATTACTGGGAATGATTAAAATATAAAATTGGCCTGAGTTTGAAAGAAAACAAACACACTAGCACTCACAGTGGCAGACAGGTTTGGGTGAGTCCCACTTGCCCAGCTTAGTGCAATGAGTGCTGTTTCTGCCCACCAGGATGAAACCCTCCAGACAGCTGTAGTGCAGTATTGTGCCCTCCACCGCTGGGCCTGGAGGGTGAACTGTCACGCGGCCGTTCTCCAAAGACGTCCACACCCGCGCACACGGCAGCACTGACGAGAACACACACCACAGCAGAGGGTCAGTTGTACAAAACCTCAAAACTGTTGTGTTGGCATGATGCTAAAAGGTGGTTTGTATTCATTTAGGATCTATGTTTCATGAGAGCAGTCTGGAATGGAAGTTTCCCTTACATGATTAATTAGACTTTACCTTGTATCACCTTACTTTACCTTTATAAAGCATGCAGTCTTACCATTCATTTTTTATCTTGTCAGCAATGAAAAGATGGCAAGAACAGAACGTATCGCCCTGAGAGACCAATTATATAATGCACAATATGCTCAACGGCCATCTGTAGTACTTAATATTTGCGTCAGGCAGTGATTATGTCAAATGCATCAATGCTTTTGTGTCAACACCAATTTAAAGCAGCACAGGACAGTTTAAAGGTTTGAATTGACAGTTATTTTGGTATGGTTTTTGTTTGTGTGTGTGTATGTGTGCACGTGTACTTGACCTAGCTTACTTTTGGGGACAAAATTGCTGAAAAACTTATCCAGACATTAGCTAAATCTGACAAAACTGCCATTTTAGGAATGTCCTCAAAAGAATAAAATGGTTCAGCTCTGTTCAGAAGCATACTACTCTTGCTTGTTCTTCAGTATCTTCAGTGTACACTAATGTTCAAAAGTTTAGGGTCACTGAGATATTCAGCTAGGATGCATCAAATCAAAAGTGACAGTGAAGATAATTATAATGCTATCAAATATTCATTTTAATTAAATGCTGTTCTTCTGAACTTTCTATTCGTCAAAGAATCCTGACAAAAAATGTATCACAATTTCCATAAAAATATGAAGCACCGCAACTGTTTTCAACACTAATAGCAAGATATGTTTCTGGCGCATCAAATCAATATATTAGAATGATTTCTGAAGGATCATGTGACACTGAAGACTGTAGTAATGATGCTGAAAATTTAGCTTTGCATCACAGGAATAAATTATATTTTAAAATATAAAAATGTTTATAATATTTCACAATATTAACATTTTTGCTGTATTTTTAATCAAATAAAATCAAACTTGGTGAGCATAAGAGTCTTCTTTCAAAAACATACAAAAATCTTACAGACCCCAAGCTTTTGAACATTAGTGTATCATGCAAATTATGTACACTGGAAATGGAAGGTTAAAGGGATAGTTCACCCAAAAATGGAAATTTGATGTTTATCTGCTTACCCCCAGGGCATCCAAAATGTAGGTGACTTTGTTTCTTCAGTAGAACACAAACAAAGATTTTTAACTCAAACCGTTGCAGTCTGTCAGTCATATAATGTCAGTCAATGGGACCCACGGCTTTGAGAGAAAAAAAACATACACAGACAAAACCAAATTAAACCCTGCGGCTCGTGACGATACATTGAGATCTTTAGACACGAAACGATCGGTCTGTGCAAGAAACTGAACAGTATTTATATCGTGTTTTACCTCTGATCCGCCGCACTGTCCAACTGTCCTGAGCAAGTTCTTCTTCTTGCTTTATGGCAGATCACAGACTTTTAAGTGCATTACCGCCACCTATCTCTCAAATGGACCATTGACAGTCCTAAATGAGATTGTAGATAGAGTGTCAATGGTCCATTTGAGAGATAGGTGGCGGTAATGCAAGAAGAAGACTCGTCACACGCCGGCTGTTGTGAACGCGCTCAGGACAGTTGGACAGTGCGGCGGATCAGAGGTAAAAAAACGATATAAATACTGTTCAGTTTCTTGCACAAACCGATCGTTTCGTGTCTAAAGACCTCAATGTATCATCACGAGCTGCAGGGTTTAATTTGGTTTTGTCTGTGTATGTTTTGTTTTTTTCTCTCAAAGCCGTGGGTCCCATTGACTGACATTATATGACTGACAGACTGCAACGGTTAACAAAGTCACCTACATCTTGGATGCCCTGGGGGTAAGCATTTTCTACAATCCCTTTGAACTATCCCTTTAAGACAAGCAGCATTGTATTGTGGGATATATGGATGAGTGATGTGGTGGATGAGGAGATACTCTCCCTTTCATGTAAAGCGCTTTGAGTATCCAGAAAAGCGCTATATAAATGTAAGAATTATTATTATTATTATTATTATTATCACATAGTATTCCACGAATCCCAGGTATTTACCTGGATGACCTGCTGTACTCCGTCTGCCAATATAAGCATAAGACAGCAAAGCACACTTCATGGTATACCATATCCCACAATGCAATGCTGCTTGACCTTCCTAGTGTGATGAATTTATCAGATCAGCCGCAGTTTTGCACACCACATTCTTGACAGATTTAATATGATTATTTTTTATATCTGAAATAGATGCTAAATTAATGAGGTCATTTGACAGCAGTGTAGCATATACTATCTGAAATGCTTAGCACTGTATTCTGCGTACTGTTGCAATTAATTCCTCACAATAGCAGCCACTGAACAGTGTATACTGCACACTATGCACTAATCCAGGGGTTTTCAATCTCTTATATGCCATGGACACCCAATTATGATCATTCTCACACGAGAGACCACTATCCTAAAGTTTAAAAGCCAGCTGGTGAATATTTGGTGAATATTTCATTTCTATTGTGCATATATTTTCTAATAACTATAGTGTTGTATTTTTAGATGCATTGTATACTTATTTATTTGAATATACATTTTGTATTATTTACCTCATTATTTATTTACTGGTTTAACTTCTTTTTAAAATTATTTATTTTTATACTGTTTTTCTGAATTATACTGATATTCCATTTCAAACATCACCATAATCACTAATCACTTCATTCTGAGGTACTGTTTGTATAAGGTCATTTAAATCAGCTTAAATTAAGAACAGATGTCAAGTTATGATTTATACGGTAGGTAAACATACACTGCGTGACTTGCTACGAAACAATCTGGCATATTTGTTGACATTTTAACACATGACTGCTGATCTAGCAAACCAGATCAATCTGGTTTCCTGATAAACAGTTTTCCTACTGTTCACACGCACCAAAAGAGTGACAAAACACCTCCATCACTTACGCATTTTTCACTCAGCATGACAAGACGGTAGGCTTTGGTGACATATTTGTGTGATCTAATGCACATTCTGCTTTTAAATGCTCTGCTCTTCAACATCTCTTCCCAATTAAAGCACAGATGTATTCTGAATTTGAATGAATTCAACAAATTATGAGATACATTACACTTAATTCTTACTGGATGAGCTGTATTAGTATTAAAAGCTGCCGTAAAATTGCCAGAGCCACTACAGTAGCAACTAAATTAACTAAATACTGTCAACATTAATAGTCTCATCGATGTAGAAACTATGCCATGTGCTCAGTAAAGGTGCATGTAGATGCAGACTAAAACAATGGCCAGGAATAACTCATAATCAGCTATTACTGACAGTCACAGCCTTGAAAATATATGTGCTGGTACCTGATGAACATACTGTATGCAAATGCACTGAATGTCTGGATAGTATGGATATAAACAATGGATTGTGAAACATTTGCAGCAAAAGTCTATGAAAGATAGATATGAAAAGGCTGAAATAAAGTTAAATATAAATATTAAATGAAAACTTTAACTCAGAAAAAAATAAATGTTGCCTTGGCAGCTAAAATAAGTTAAAGTTGAAATACTAAAATTACATCAAACAGAAATGAAAATGAAAGCTACAAATAAATACATGAATAAAAAATGACAAAATGCACACAGCAAAATTACTAAAACTTAAGCTAAACTAAAATTAAAATGAACACTGTAAATATAAAAATAAAAATATACAAATCTCTCACTCACATTTCACATTTAAAAGTCAAAAATGAGTTCATTTATACCTCTTATAGTACATTTGCATGTCATCATGACTTAAATCTTTCCTCTTTTTTAGTGCACTTACAAGACATGATGCTCCCAGCTGAATGTTTATGGCATCACATCACTGACCTAAAGCGATGTTTTAATTATTTTTATTTGTGAAGATGGATGAACTCGACTTGATTAAACATGCTGTCATGTAAAGTTACTGTACAAAAAATAAATAAACAAAAAAAATGTCACAATGTCAAAAGCTAAAAAAATAAATAAATGTGGAAACAATACACTTCCACTCAAGTCTGTTTTATAGGCACATTTTAGACCTTTGCAGATAGGGAGTAGGGAGAAGTTGAACATACAGCATTTGCTGCGCTGGTTCAGGTCAGTCCATGTGCCGTCAGGGAGACACTTCCTGACCTTTGGTCCCACGATCACTCTGTTCCCTCTGCAGATATACTCGATTTCATAATCCACCGGCAGCACCTGAACACTGCGGATCTGCATTCAGACACAGAGAACACAGTTACAACTAATTGAATCGCTAATGCATACACTACCACCCAAAAGATAGATGTGAGTAAGATTAATTATTTATTTGAAAGAAGGAAATTAATACTTTATATTAAATTGAATACTAACTTTAATATCAAACTGATCAGAAGTGACAATAAAGACATTTATAATGTTACAAAAGATTTGTGCTGAATGCTGACCTTTCTATTCATCAAAGATTCCTGAATAAATCTAACAGTTTCCACAAAAACGTGAAGCAGCACAACTATATTTTTAATAATCAGAAATGTTTCTTGAGCAGCAAATCAGCATATTAAAATAATTTCTGTTTGTTACACAAATTAATTATGCTGAAAATTCAGCTTTGATCACAGGAATAAGTTACATCTGAAAATATATTAAAAATTAAAACTTTTAATTTTAATAATATTTCACAATATTACTGTTTTTACTGAATTTTAATTCAAATAAATGCAGCCTTGGTGAGCTTAAGAAACTTCTTTTAAAAACATTAAAAAATCTTACTGACCTCAAATTTTTCAACAGCAGTGTAGTCCATCTAAACCCACACAGATATACATGTTTAATACAATATATTACTAATAAATAATATTTTCACACCTGTTCCTGTGTCAGACCCCTGTATCTGATTCCTCCATCTCTTGGTGGGCGAATGATAGCACAACCTGATGAAAAAGATATGTAGATAATCAAAGATAATCATGCTTTCTAAAGGATTTCTTTCACATAATACTAACACATTCACAGAAATGCTACCACCATTGATCACAAACCGCAACGCTCATTTTGTCCATCAGATGGCGCACTCTCCTTTCTGAACATGTTGCTCAGCAATGTCGACAGCCATGATGGAAGCTCTTGTGTTGTGTGTGAGTCCTTTAATCGTAGCTACAACTCGCCATTCCTGCCACTATTAGTGAAACTGGACAGCTTTATATATATTAACAAGACAAAAAATATTAATTGAACTACATTCACAGTGGCTTCACTAACAGAGCACATTGTAATCACTAACTACAAATGTGGCCCTGTATAGTTCTAGTAAACTCAAGAGCGCTAATTTTCCATTATATTTGAGTCATTCATGCCTCTAATCTGTGTAAATGTCTGAGTGTCCCCTGGGCTCACGGCTCTGCCAGGGATTTGCTGTCAAAATGAAAGAGCGGCCTAGCTGTAGCCTGTTATTACAGCCCGGTTCACCTACAGTGTCAGCAGCTAATTACAGTCATCGCCAAACCCAGGGCCCTGGGGCACGACAGACCAGCACGACTGTGTGCGCTTGTGTGTTCACACGTGCATGTGTGTGTTACAGTCATTTTGTGTGTGCGGGTATTTTTAGGGACAAAAACATGAGCGGCATTATCAAAATCAAATGCTGCCACTGGCTTGCTGTTTGCAGCTTTGAGGAGATTCGAGAGTCGTTTGAAATGCCAAGCCTACACTGTCTACACACAACATGTATTCTGGCATTTTGTGTGACTGCACACACTATATTCAAGAAGACCACGTACACATTGCTGCCATATATGGCTGTCACTCCTCGACTGAATGCTTCATCCGGTTCTGTGTGTGGAACAGGTCAGGATGGTCAACTATCTTCAACAACGGCACTTTTCAGGTTTGATGTTTTTTTTTTAGAGGTGTGATTTAAAGGGAATTAATTTTGAGATGTAACTTCTCTTAACTGAAAGTATTAAAACATTTTTGTCAATGGAAATAAAGCTAAAATAAAATAAAACAGAAGTATCACATTAAAAACGCTCTTAAAACCATTTAAAAATCTGACATTTTTATAAATTACAGAAATTAAATGCCTTTGCAAATAACTGAAATAAGTCTGAATAGTTTGAACTAAATTACTAACAAGTAAATAAAAACTACTAACTGCAAAATAAATAAAATCGAATCTAAATTTAAGATCTAGAAATATTAAAA
The DNA here is from genome assembly GCF_012432095.1 of Onychostoma macrolepis. Taxonomy (NCBI): domain Eukaryota; kingdom Metazoa; phylum Chordata; class Actinopteri; order Cypriniformes; family Cyprinidae; genus Onychostoma; species Onychostoma macrolepis. The sequence goes on from NC_081173.1 coordinate 8,359,229, forward strand.
AAACGAATAAATAAAGTACATAATGTAACAAAATGAATAAAAAAATTAAAATGAAATCTAATAAAAATGACAACAGCATGTACTGTAAAAATGCTAAATTTAAAATTAAAACATGAGCTCATTCAAACTATTAATAAAAACTCTTAACAGTACATAAATGTCTCAGATGTATGTATGCAAATGTATCTGGCCATATAAATATCAGCATATGCACCAAATTGTCTTTCTTTTTTCTTTTCTTTTTTTTTTTGCTCATATCGGGCTTCTGAAAAAAAGCTTTGTTTTTAAAGCTTCAATAAACTTTCAATAAACATCTGACTATTATTTCATATATGTCAGGTCTTACAGGGTTAAAGTGCCAGCGCAACATTTCACATTTGTATCAAAACAATTGTGACCCTGCCTGTGAAAATCCAGCTAAAGTAATTTTTTGGTGATTTATTATTTTCTGCATAAAATCATTCTTCATAAGGTAAAGAACATTCTGTGAAAATGTAACCTTGATATCTTTCATATTGACTGAGTAAGACCATGTCAAAGATTGAAATCATAGTGAAATTAATGGTTGAAATCAAACTTTGATGCTTGTTATCTCATAATTAGATTTTGAGACTTCAGCCTGGATTTCACAGACAGGGTCACAAGTACTATCAAACACCAATATTTGGTAACAATTTATTTTAGCAACGGAGAGAGAGAAACTAAAGAGAGAGGAGAGTGAAAATGCCCACAAACCACATGTCATGACTCTGAGGACATAACATAGTGTCCTTGTTACACGTCACATGTACTTACTATATGTAGTGAAGCCAGGAAATTATGCATAATTCAAAGGAATTAACCCTAAACCTATAGGAAGTCCATGTATTTAATATTACTCAGTACTTATTTGTGTAATTACACCGTAGTGAGTTTGGTTACTGTAGACAACTATATTATACAACTGAACTTCCTCCTAAACAAATGAGGAAGTAACAATCAAAGTGTCATGAAATCTGTGAAATTAGTGATTTAAGTGCATAAACAAAACATGATACCTCTGTAGACTAATATGCCTCCATCAATAGTCATCAAAAATAATTAACACCAATCAGGTTAAATTGTTGACTCCCATGTTTCTTTTTTACTACCTCTAGACACAAAACGTTGGCAATAGCTATTGCCTTGTTCAGTTATCTAAACTTTGCAGTGTATATGTGCCTGACTTATAATGACAGATCAGGAGATACACTGTGACAAGGGATATTCCACAGGCTCTTATTGCTGTTCAACAGGCCATAGAACAGGACAATTATGCATGGGAGGATTATATACGTGAGGATTTATGTACTTATTATAGCTGTCAGACATCTAATAGTGTTGATATTGTGTTTCATTAGTCGTTCAGCTCAGGCAAAACAGACCAGCTAAGCTTGTAATATCTGAGATAGGAAGGATGCAATTAGAGCTGGATGGAGGAGACGTGAGAAAAAATTCAATTCTAGATGCTGACTGATGTGACCAGTGAATAAGACCTTTTTACACACCCGGAATATCAACACACTGCCAAGCAAACACACACAAATAAAAACAAATGGACACACAAATGCTCACATACACAATTAAAGATGGGGATCGAGAACATGTTGTTATCCAGAACAGTGCCGTCAACTAAAACGAAAACTATTAAATATCATTGTCATTAATTGAAATAAAGCTGAAATAAAAGTAAATGTAAATATTAGATGAAAAACGAATTTTTTTTTTTACTGAAATAAGTAAAATTGAAATAAAAAAAATAAATTGAAGCTAAATAGAAATGTCCAAAGCATAAAAAAGACTCATTAAAATGGAAATATTAAAATAAAAGCTCATTTTGATTTAATCTATTAATAGATTTTATAGTACACTAAAATAACACTTATCCAGAACTGTTTTCATTTTATAAAAATACTGTAAACACTGCACTGAAATGTATAAAATGAGATAAGTCATACTGAATGTTGCATCTATTGTAAATCAATAGTGAAATTATGTGTTGGCTGAGTTTGCAGTTTGTTAATGTGAATGAGAGACAAACTGCCTGCTACACAATCGTTCAAAAACAGTAAATAGACAATACATCTTGCTATCTGTTGTCCTTGCAGGCTGCATGCGACAACAAACATACAGCACGACCAGTGTAGTCTGTTTGCAAACAAATAACCTGCTGGTTCTTTTTAATAAATCAGTTAAAAAGACTGAATCAGCCTCAAGACTTTTCAGTTTGAACCTAAAACTAAAACTATTTCAAATTGTTTTCAGTAATTAAAAATTCAACTTTAAAACACAAACTTAGTTGAAGTAAAATGACTAAAACAAGGACCTAAAAATATGGGAGTAACTTCCATTAAACTGTAAACAATCAGCAAAAGATTCGCTCTTCAAATGTAACAAGTACATTTGAAAGCATCAGTGAGAAAACAAACCTAGAAAGAGACGTGAGGGTTTGGAGAGAAAAATGAGATATTCTTAGTGCATTCCAATTAATTATTCATGGATTATATCGTTAATTAAATCAGGAAAACAGACCACAAATGCGCAGTATATGTTGTTGTTTTTTTTTCATGATGTTACAGAAAGAAAAAATAATCTGGAGGAAAAGAATGCAGCGGAGTGAAAAGAGCTCTTGCCATAGACATTCTTGTTATATCATGTCACATTAAAATACCAAGCATTACATTATTCTCCTGCCATCTGAAAAATAAAACACGAAGGAAAATGTACAGCTCATTCAGTCTAACTGACGATAAGGATGACTTGTAGTGCAACTTTATGATTTTAAATTATTTGTTTCAGTCTTTTTAAATGGGAACTTCCTCAAACTGAAAGTATATAATATTTAAACAAAACTAAAATAACAGTGATATGAAGTCATATCAGTAGTGTAATAAAAGCTGTTTTATTTTACATGGAGTGGGTTATTTTAACCGTGGGTTGAAGCGAAGGAAATTGAGAATTTGGAATGAAAGAAAATGAATTTGGAATGATTTTAATGCAATTTTGATAGCCATTTCCCCTCGGAATGTGATTGGGCTAGTTTTGAGTAACAATTAGGCTGGTTTTGTTACATACACCTGGCAACCCTGAAAGGAAACATCATATTACTGAGTGGACTTTTAATAATGAATATATATGTGACCCTGGACCACAAAACCAGTCATAAGTAGCACAGGTATATTTGTAGCAATAGCCAACAATACATTGTATGGTCAAAATTATCCATTTTTCTTTTATGCCAAAAATCATTAGGATATTAATTAAAGATCATGTTTCATGAAGATATTTTGTAAATTTCCTTCCGTAAATATATCCAAACTTAATTTTTGATTAGTAATATGCATTGCTAAGAACTTAATTTGGACAACTTTTGTAACAAATTGCAAATGAAAACTATAAATGCACATGAAACAAGCATTGATTAAAAGTTACATAAATCCACATATTATAAGAGCACACACGTACAGTACACACCAAAGCTCTCACACACAGGCTTCAGCTTTCTCCATTACCTGCGGTCGTATTACGTGAGGCCACGGCGAGGGAAAAAGACCCGAGGAGAAGCGACAGAATAACCGAGAGGGCCATTCTTCCACCTGCAGATTGAGAGAAAGAGAGAGGCATTATCAGAGGAGGAATTGAGTGAGTGTGAAAACAGAGGGTGGAGAGTGATTGTTAAGGGTGTGAGATGAGTGTGAGAGGGTTTCCTGAAGGAGGAGAGGAAAGGAGGAAATACAGACGGAGAAAGGAAAGGGGTGGAGGTTGAGAGAAGAAGTCGTGGGGCGAGGAGAGAAGCAGAAGGGCGGCGAGGAACAGATCAGAAACAGCACTTGTGGACAGACGGCCCTTTTGAAATCTCTGAACAGCTGATCTCCTCTTCGAGATTCACAGTTAGTCTACCACGACCGACCAAATGAGTCACTCGCGGCAGGGTGCCTTCCCTTACTCAGCCTACAGATCTGCTTAATATCTGCATCAAGGTGCGAGCACTGCCCAGCCTTCCCCATCAATATTCCCTTTCCGCCTAGCTGCTTTCTGACTCAGACGTGCCAACAAGCACCACGGTCGGTGTAGATGGGGGAGGACAAGATGAATGATAGCTGTTGTTTCATTCAATGGGTACTGTGCATTTATTGGTGTTGTTTTTGATGACAAGGGTCCCATTTTACTTGTGGCAGCATATGTATAGCAAATGAGATACATGTACAGTATATGCTTGAGCCTTGAATTTGACTGGCTGAGCGGCTTTTGTAAAATTATGGAATATTTTAACTGTACTGTACATTGGTGGTGGAGATTTTTTTTTGTGACATATTTAACAACACTGATTTATTCTGGAATTAAAAAGTGACTAGGTGCGTCCCAAATCACATACTTATGCACTATGACCTTTTTGTAGTATATAAATAGTGTGATTAGTGCGTTCACACTGAAAATTCCAAAAAGAAAAAGTGCACTTTAAATACCCGGATGATGCACTTACTGTAAATAATAATAATAAAAAAAAAACCTGTGTCACTGCTTCCGGGTCCAAACGCTCTATCAGATGCTACAAGAAAACAACAAATGGTAATAATATACAGAGAGAATATGATATAATACCAAAAAATGATCTCCATACCAAAATCCCATATGGCCAGACAGTGATTAATTTTTTTATAAATCGTTAAAATATTTGTGTTTGGGACGCCATGAGCACAGAGACTGTAGTGTAAACTGTACATTTTTAAATGTTTTAAATGTGTAATATGAATAAATAGTGCTTATAAATGGCTGTTGAGATGGTATTCTCAAGTGAAACGAGTAGAGGCTTGAACCCGGAAACAGCATTCCTTACGTTACGACTTAACAAGTGGATTACGTTGCGAAGGGGGAGGGGCTATCAGACTCAAAAACTACATGGTTGAGTATATACTGCATACATAGTGTATAAGTGCATATAGTATATAGTGCATAATTTGGTTCATATCAGTTCAAACAGTCTTCATGAGTCAATGAATCTTTTGCTTAATATGTGTGAGTCAATTCAAGTTGATTCAAGTGACTCATTTAACTTATTCTGGAATTAAACAAGTGTCTGTCTTTAAGAGTGATAAAGCCACTCTGATTCATTCAGGGACAAAAAACCCACTGCTGTGCTTGGATATGCATGACGGTTGATTCTGATTTCCATTCAACAAAAAAGACAACATAACTAGACATACTTTGTCTGAAATGTGGGTGAATTAAGAAAATCTTCTAGCAATGAAATTGTAATTTTGTGTTAATTTATATTAACATATAACAACTGGCGAGTAACCCATTCAAGCTGAATTTTTCTTGCAGTTGGAGCTTGGCAAGTGTTAATTTTGAACCCTATTGACAACACTGAAGGGAACATTGAAAGCAAGATGTAATAGCAGGGCATGTTCATAAGCCCCTATAATGAGTGCGGAATTGCAGGGAAGCGAAAGAGAAATGTGCTTCAAAGAGCTGAAAAACCACAGAGAGACAAATCTGGGACGTAGAGCACGTAAACCACCGGCTTCGTACGAGGAACTGGAGCCAACGCACACACATGTTCACATTCACTCACACACAATCTGATTAGACAGCCAACAATCAACCAGGACTAATCTACATAAATTAATTTCACCCAAATGATATGCTAATTTGAAATACAGGTAGCAAAGCAGGAAGACTCAACTCCACCATAACGCTTTATACTTCCTGTGCTGTAATCACAATGGAAGCAATTTCTAGAGATTATTCACGGCTTCTAACTGTTCTCAAAGGAGTATGAACGAGTATATGAGCCATAACACATTTCATCCCACACTATAAAAGCAGACGAGGCTTTCCGTCGTGGGAGCGCAGAGCGCTGTAAAGACGGTCTTTGCATGAAAGGCAGGTTAGGATTAACTTTAGCGGGTTCAGGCAGCACAAGGAAAGATTTTCATGAATGCACTGAACATATGGAGTTGACAGAAAAAAGCTAGCGAGCTGCCTTGCTGTCTACTGCTTACATTGGCAGCTGTCTTCTGAAGGGCTGTGCACACAGGACATGTTCTTGCGTTTTGTCTGCACTAATTGTTGGTCTGTGGTAGATCTGGAATCGGCAAACATTTTTGTCTGTTACAGCACGTCTCACACCATGAGCATGTCATTTTTAAGATGGTATGTCAAGTTAAAAACAGTTGATGACATGCAGCACTGTAAATCAATGTTGGTTTTAAAACAATGGCCCAATCGTATGAACCTAAACACTGCTTATTTACATACACATATGCATATATGGGTATTTGATGCATGTGCATGAAATTGTTTAAATGAAATCAGTATTTTAGGTTAAAATGTGCACAAAAGTGCATGGAAAATGTAAGTTTAAGAAGCAATTTATTATGATTTTTAAACACTTTTTTCCCTTAATGGCTTTATTTTAAATGGTCCTGCGGTGTGATAAACATTTTAAAAACACAAATATTTAATGTAGTCTATCAAATTATATCAGCTCATTAAAACTGCACGCATAATAATTAGCAAAATGCCGGAACAACAAATTCCCAAAAGTATTTGATGTCAAGTAGGCTACCCATTAACAAAGGTGTATGGGTGTTAATGCTGCTATAAACGTGCCTTCTTTTCAATGCTGTCACGCTCCGTCTAGCTGTTTTTAATGCTAGAATGTGTCCTGTGTGAATGGGCCCTAAGGCATCATCCTAACAGAAATGTAACCACATAAGATGATTTAGAACGCTGTACATAAACCCGTGCGACACACAACGCATAAAGAGTGCCTCACGTGAAGCACACAAGAGACTTGAAGAGTTTGATGTTAGCATGTTGCTAGCTAAGCTAACAATGTGATACTCTAAGCATTAAAAGCACAAAATATTAGGTAAAAGAGTACACTTTCGATTTTATTTACTTTTATTAACAAGTTGTTGTTTTTTTCTTGACTCAACCACCGTCTTAGATTTTCTTGGAGGTTGTTGCAATGCATTCTAAAATAGATTTTTCAGGGCAGGATACATGTAATTCTGTTTTAGAATTTGCCCAAAATGAGGCATAATATTGCTGCCTACATTTAGAAACAACTGTCATGCCTGGAGTGCACCTATGATGCCTAGGTAGACAGCTTGCTAGGTTTTGGACAGCTGTTGACAGAGAGGGGCTCTGATGCTAGCTATAGTGGAGAGGAGATTGTGACTGCTGCTTTGTTATGTGAAAATGAAGCTAATGAAAAACGCTTGCAGTGCAGGGTGACTGTACACACACACACACACACACACACACACAATCTGAAGACAGGACTCCACCTGAGGCGTAAAACTGACCGCTTGGTAGCAAGCGCTTTCTCATCTCTCCCCTCCTCTTTCTAACATGTTCTCTCTCTCTCTGGCTTGCTTTATTTCCAGACCAGCATTGTTTCTTTTATTGTGTCCTTCCAAAATCACTGCTGTCTTTCTCCTTCATCCCTATTCAGTCTTCTTTTATCTCTCTACAGAGCAATTACTCTCAATCTTTTTCCCCTCCATCTTTCTAACTGGCTTGTCTCATGAAAACAACAAATCTTTCACTCAAACAGTTTCTCACACCATACACTCATTATACGCAGCCTGATTGCAATACACTGCACTGAAATCGCAGCCATTACCCTACACATTTATGATTTACACCATCTTACAAATACCTAAATTTTCAAGACCGGGTAGGTACCATTTTAGGTATCGGTCATTGTGAAAGACATACTGTTTGCCTACTAACTTAAAAACTGGGGTGGTAACGTCACCCTGCTTTGATTATGGCGGATACAGCCCTGGCGCGCACACATTCATGCACATTCGCTTGGTAAATGACAGGTGACAATCTCTATATGGGCACTGAAAGCAAAGCACGTCTCTTTCTGACTGGAAACCAAAGCTGAAAACTGCCTAATTCTGTTGCCAGGCAACCATTCATGTACCCTCCTTCCGTTTGCTCTTTGACTGCTGTAAGACTTTCTTGATGTTTTAACCCCCGGTGACACGCTGTCTCCCCCACGCCTCTGTAAACGAACCCTCTCAGCCATCTGACTGCAGAGGTGATGAGTGAACTCGACGGTTTCGCCGCAGTGTCTCATCAGCGCCTCATCTAGCGTGAATGTGTGGATTAGCGGTTTGCACCTGTGCGGCTAATATTACCCACCATAGAAATAGTATGAGCATTTCAATTGGCATGAAATGTGGGACCTAAAAAGGGCAGGGCTTACACTGTCAGAAATAATTGTACCTGTACTAAAAATTGTACCTTTGTGGATACAACAGCTTATCACTGGGTCAGTACCATTAAAAGGACAGCTTTGTACCTTTTAAAGGTGCATAGTAGTATCTGAGCGTAGTAATATTCATACTTAAAGGGAGAGTTCACCCATAGCCATTGACTTTCATACTAAGGAAAAAACAGCATGGAAGTCAATGGCTACCGTCAACTGTTTGGCTTTTAACATTCTTCTAAACATCTTTTTTGATGTTCAGCAGAAGAAAGAAACTCATACAGGTTTAGAACAAATTGAGGTTGCGTAAATGATGAACTATCACTTTAAAGCACTATTATGAACATTTAAGGTACAACATTGCCCTTCTAAGCTGAACACCTAAAGGTACAATTTTTGCACATTTTTGATGTAGCAGCATTGACGCTGGCTCTAATTGTTCAGTGTGATCAGATTAAAGTATTTTTTTAGTGCTATCACAACTAATCCCACCTAACATTAAAGTTTTTAAATATACTTTTATATTGTAATAATTTCACATACAATCTTTAAATTAATGTAGAAACAACATAGACAGTATATTTTTAATATTTGTTTAATGGCATCTTTTTTATGACTGAAAGCAAGTATCACTGATACCATGTCTCTAAAATATTGTTCTTTTTTCCTAATATTTAACCATTGCCTACAGCCATTCAACATTCCAGCATAAATGAGAGCTATCAATTTTAACATTTATTAGACTTTAAAAAAAAATAACAACTTCTAATTTAAGTGAACTTAAATCAGTCTTCACATATAATAAATATCACATTTACCTGTGCCCTTCGTAGGAAATATACAGAAATGTAATAAAGTCATCAAACACTAAATTCTAAATTAAATATAGATGAATCCTTAAAACTACAAAAGTTATTGTTCTTTGATTGACAGACATCACAGCAGCTGGGTTATTAGGTTATTTGGCTGATATTACTAAGAGTTATAATATAAGAGTTACTATAAGAGTTTAATATTACTTTAATTCAGCCACTGTTGAATGTGACACGGATCTGACTTGCATCATATTTTCTCACAACTGGCTATCATCATGCTTGGGTTTAGCTTTTCAGTAGCTAAAGTTTTCGGAGTGTTTTTTAACACATTACTATGCGGTTACTAGGGGTTTCTAGGTGGTATCTAGGACATTTTGGGTGGTTTGTAGGTGGAACCACTTCCTGGTCCAAGTTAAAAGAGTCCACCCTAAAGTACACTTCCTTCAGCACATTCTGCTGATGTCCATGCACACATCTGCGTACAGCCTGATTTTTGTGTCCGGACTTCTGCCGACAGTAGTGAATGTGCGAGTGATTTGACCACTTTGAAACAAAGGTCCACTAGTGCGCACCGGTGTATCCACGCTCTCTTTGTCAGTGAAGTATGCTTTGAAAGGCTTGTGTGCTCAGCTGTGTGCAAGACAGAGCGGAACGTGGAAAATGAAGTACACCTGGGTCTTTAGGTCTGTGATATTCTGGTCTCTAGATAACTTGCTGAAAAAAAAAACCTAAGCTGGTTTGCTGTTGTTTGCAGGTCCCAGCCTGGCCAGGCAGGTGTTTAGCTGGATGAATAATATAGCTGAAAAGTGCCCACAACTGCTCTGACACCAGCCAACAGACTAAATACAAATGAGTTTAGACTGGATTAAGGTGCTTTTTCAGCAGGTTATGTTTTGGGTCTCTCACTTGTAACTGGTCTTACTCGCACTGGTCTGAGCGTGATTCAAACCAGCATCGACCGACATGGGAAATGGCTAACAATGATGCTAAATACCACAGCCTCTAGCATCTAGTATGCCTCTTGAGTGCAAGGGAATGATATTTTTCTGTACGGCTCTTACCAGCTGGTCTACAATACACTCACCTCCCTCAACCTCACTACCCGGGTCACGGCACCAATATAACTGGCGAGTAAGAAGCATGGTTTCTTCCCAAAACGGTTACATGCAAACCCCGCCTTAAAAGTTCAGACATTGATTCTGTTCAGAGTTCAGAATATCATGGATGGATCTGATTTTCACAAACAGTTAGCTATTTATCAGGATGTACAATCAACACTAACATTTCATTTTGATAGTCCACTTTAGACATTCTACCAGCAGTAACACTAGACATTCTGTTATTAGTAACTTTGCAATTACATGTCAACTACCAGTCATTGGAGTATTAGTGGACTGTCTACTTCATACCTAACACTTTATTCTGATGGTGTCCCAACAGATATTCTACTGACTTTAAGAGTGTATTCACACCAGGAATGTCCGCTAGTTCACTTGCTTTGGTCCGGACCAAATACAATGTTGATTTTTTTTTTTTGGTGCAGTTCGCTTTCACACTGCTCTTTTTGCAAGTGAACCAGAAATTGTAAACAAAACAACACATGTGCTAAGGTCATCCATTCACTGGTTCATCCATTCAACCATACCAGAGTTGTTTGGAACCGGACCGAGACCACCTCTTCAGCTGGGTCCCGGTACAGTTGTTTGGTCCGCACCCCAGTGCGATTTCTGCATTCACACCAGCCCAAAAGATCCGCACCAAAGGGGGAAACAAACTTGAGTTCGATTCAGTCGAACCAAACAATATGTGTGAACACACCCTAAGTAACTTTTCAAGTACATGTCAACTTATTCTACAAACCCTAAACCTAACCTAACAGTCTACTAATACTGTAATGAGAGTTAGTTGACATGCAGTTGTTAAGTTGCTTATAGTTAGTAGAATGTCTAAAGCGGACTATACAGTGTTGGGGGTAATGCATTACAAGTAATGCAAGTTATGTATTCAGATTACTTTTTTCAAGTGAATAGTAAAGTAACGCATTACTTTTAAATTTACAACAAAATATCTGAGTTATTTTTCACATAAGTAAAGCAAGTTAAGATTTTTTTTTTCCATTTATTCACTGACACAATGAAATCTCCACAACACAATGGAAACAAGGGGGGTTAGGGGTTTGACTTTGTTTCAACATGACAATGAAATCTACAGAATCTGCTGGAATCTGGGTTAGCGCTGAACTGTTTCATCTATGACCAATAGTAATATTGATGACTGCCTTAGAAACCACCAATCACACTTTGTAGAGTACAAAGGTCTCCAATAAAACAAATAGGGGATCATCAAATGCCTCTCATGGGGACGACCCTTTTGGAAGCACATATTAGTTAGCGACAATCGCTCCCCAGTGTTGCTGCAGCACACACACTGCTGTCACTTCCTGTGAAATGCACAATGAATGATGGAAAACTGTCACTGACCTGCTCCTCGCCATCGACCTGTTCGCTAACTGATAAGGGCGATGAAGGCCTGACATCCTGACTGATGTAAATCTGGGTGGGAGGAACATGGACCGCCAGGAAGTAAGTGTGTGTGAGCCTCTTAACAAAGGACACATATTCTCCGGGGCAATTCTGCTATGTACAGTCATATTCGTTTAGGAAATCCAAACGGAAGTGAGGTAAACTCTTTATTCCATGATGCATCTCAGCGTAAGCCACCTTCCTCCTTTGTAAATGCGCCTAAATCTGCAGGATTCAAAGGGAAGTTCAAAGATGTCAATTCTAATTCCTCCAAAATCACAGGAGATGTCTGAGTTTGGAAGCTCGGCTGGTGGAGTACGTGACCAGACGTTGAGGGATGTAATTCAAGCTGGCAGAACGTGAAGCCAATAAGCCATAGCACATAACACAGTCAATAATTATTGGGTGAGAGAGAAGCCTTGCTGATGTATCCATCCGTCCTGGACCTGGATCTATAGCACATGTGCAAATAGATTGTGATGACCTCACAACCCCACTATACACACACAAAAACAAGTGCTCTGGTAAGTACTCATCTAAATATTTTTGTATGATCTTACAGTACAGAGACATGCCATATGTGCCTGCTGTAAAAAAAAAAAAAAAAAGACTGGCTTAGTAGGACACAAGTGAATGCTGGGCATCAGACACTGGCCCACAGGATGGGTTTCTAGTATGTCTTCATCAGGTTTCCTAAGGGATATTTCACCCAAAAAATGAAAATTCTGTCATTATTATAAAAAATGGTATCACTTTCTTCTATGGAACAAAAAAGGAGATGGAAATAAAAGCAAATGCCAAGCAAAGGCCAAGCTCCAAAAAACGCCATATGCAGTTACAAATATATTTAAATATAACACATGTACCAGGTTTGACACAATAATGATGCCAAAGCCCACTGGTTCCAGGACTGTCATTGTTTAACTAAAATTAAAATGATTAAAAATCATTGAAATAAAGCTGAAAACAAATAAAATACAAATTTACAATGAAAATGAAAACTTAAAAAAACTTCAATGAAAATGAGAAAGTTTACGTTGAACTATTAAAATTACTAAAGCTTGAATAAAAATATTTAAGCTAAATAGAAATATCTAAAAAAATTAATACAAAAGCACATAAAATCACTAAATGTATAGGATAAACGTACCTATTAAGCTCACGTACCCATTAAGCACACTTCCATATTTGCGATCAGATTATACAAAGAAAAAAAATATTTATTATCCTATTGTCAGTCCTCTGTCGTGTGTCATGTGTTCCCGCCTCTTGTGTCCATATTTGGTCATGTTCCTGTCCTTGTTAAGTGTGATCATTAGTTAAGTCTTGTCCAGCTGTGTTTTAGTCATTATCAGTAATTGTCATGTGCATTTAGTTCATGACTGTTTAGTTAGTTTTCGTCTGGTCTACTCGTTATTCCCCAGTGTTCCTGTCTGTGCCAACCTTGCCTTGTCTTGCCCTGCCTTGTTTGGATTGATTAAAGACTGTATTTTGAGTTATCCTCGTTCCTCCCTGCTGTGTGCACCGTGACACCTACTTGATGTCTTAACCAACTGATGTGTTTGTTACTGTATACCTCCTATAATTTCAAGTCAATCAGATCATTGCACACAGAGATATGGGTCTCCATGTGTTCACACTGTCTGGTGGCCATTTTGAAAGCTGTCTAAAAACTTTCACCAAAAGAGGACCCCCTTAAATGTGTTTTTTTTTTTTTTTTTTTAGATGTTTAAACTTTTATTTTGGGTAAGTTTCACTACTTATTGTAAAATTAAAAGATTAATGTTCAGACTTTTGCATATTTTAACCTGAAACTTGGATGTGGGAAACAATTACATTAGATCCTATAGATAGTTTTAGCAACATAGCGCAGATGCTACAGAACACAGTTAGCTGACTAGCTGTATAAGATTGTGTGCTACGCTAATATATTACTTTACAGGCATTACTGACTTGTACTTTTACATCCATAATATTATAAATTGACAGTTTATTGCTGGTCTGTTGCTTTATACTGCTGTAATTTTTAAAGATTTCATATTTTAAGGTGAGCTTAAAGGGTGCACAACTATGAAAATCACACAGCTTCAGTGTGACATCAATAAGAAAAAGTATAATTTCATAGATATTGTTAATAGTTGTTCCTATTAAAATATGTATGAACTTAATACATGACCTAGACTATTTATTTAGCAAAATCCTGTCATTTTAATAAATATTACATGAAATTTATGAAAAATTGTTGCTGCTCCAATTAAGCTCAGTGAGCTCTCTTTAAGCTCTTCCACATTGAACGTCTATGTAAATACTTCATAAACAGACATTAAATATTAAAGGTCCCATGACATGCTGCTTTTTGGATGCTTTTATATAGGCCTAAGTGGTTCCTAGTACTGTATCTGAAGTCTCTTTCCTGAAATTCAGCCTTGGTGCAGAATTTCAGCCACTACGAGCCAGTCCCACAATGAGCTTTCCTTAGACATGCCAAGGTGGAGGGTGGGTGTGTGGCTTTAACCAGCTTGCGCTACCATGCACTAATGTTGACAGTGGATGTATCGCAATGGCTCATAGACACACAGTAGTTCAAGCTTTTCAGTTTGACCCGAATCTGATCCGGATGGAGAAGCACCGGATGAAGAAGTTGCAACTCAGCGGCTACAGCAGGACGTCTCCGAATGGTTAGTTTAAAATATTGTGTCTGGATACGGTACTTTAGTTGGTTTGTTTATGTACGCTGTTACAGTTATTATCATGTAGCTAATGCTAGCCATAGGCTCGGATGAAGGAACTAAAAAAATACTTCGGTGTTCATTTGTTCATCCAAACACTGAGCAACTGCCATACTTCGCTCATTTGCAAGCCATGATGTCTCTCGAGGAAAAAAAAATATTGCGCTCGCCTCGCACGGTAGTAGCTCATTTTCTCATGGGCGGGCAAAGCAGAGAAAGGGGAGGTAACCTTTCCCCGTATGACGACATAAAGGGAAGATTCCAGATTGGGCCATCTGAGCTTTCATTTTCTCAAGGGCTCGGTTTACACCTATCGCCATTTCTAGCCACTGGGGGACCATAGGCAGGCTAGGGGAACTCATATTAATGTTAAAAAACCTTATAAAGTGACATTTTCATGCCATGGGACCTTTAACTGATGGTTGTCACTTAAAGTTAAGTTAATTGATTTTCTATGGATTCTGTCAACTCAAATCTACAGACTGGCTCTGATCTTTGGCAACTAGCATCAGCTTCTCCAGACTGTAAATCTGTGGAAATTCGGGGCAAAAATCGTGTAGTGTATTCCAGTCATAAGAGATTATAGATAAATTGACATCCATTTAAAAAGAGGTTTCATAATGAGGCTAGTTTCTGTGTTCATACCCATGAATTAAATGTTTTATTGGTTTGTTTTATTTGATTTTTGAATGTGATACTTAGCTGAACGTGGACTAGTATAGACGCTGCAATGTGCTTAGATGACACTTCATTATGAATATATATGTGATCGACTTGAATGCCTTGTTGCTTGATTCTAGTGTTCTGTTTTTTTGTGATTGACTTTTTACAATTATTCTTTAGAAAATTTTCCTTAAAATAAACAAGAATTTTTAATAAAACATGATGTGGGCTTAATGGGAACAGGGGTGTGCTTAAAGGGTACAAAAATGTACCCATTAAGCACAGCCAGACTTTTTGAATTTAATGATGTATATTTTAATTGAAATGCTTTTGTCATTTAAAATAAAAGTAAATATTTTTTGTGTGAGAAATTAATATTTTATTTTAATTAATTAATTTATTTATTTATTTATTTTTTTCAGTTTGTTAGTTATTTATTTATGCATGTATGCGTAAATGCTATATCACAACATATTTCATTTTATTATATACAAAATGATTTGATACATGTGTTATGATAATAGTCAGCTAGGAGTAACTCAGTTTTTTTTTATTTTTTTTTTATTATGCAAGTAAAGAATGTGACAAATGTTTACATGTACCAAATACATAACCCCATGGACTAAACATATAACATATAAGACAAAGAGAAAAAAATAAATAATAATAATAATATTAGACAAAACTATTTTATTTTAACATAACTTTTTGTACTGAAACCAATATCTTGTGCACTAAAAATGTCTCAATGTAGATTTTGGTGAGCTTAATAGGTACGTTTACCCTAATTAAAGTAAATAATATAGTATCACAAACCTATAGCACGCAGGCTTATTTTTAGAAACCTCCTGACTGAGTCATCATAAAATTGAAAGTACATTATGACTAAGATGGTGGGGGGAAATCTGCTTCAAGACACATGGTGCAGCTCACATAGTGCCAAAAAAGGAAAAAACTTGCTTGGAGAGACATGAAGCACAAAGACACTCTAGGAAACAGTGAGACACAAACATACACTGACTCCCATCGAGTTGCACGAGTGAAACGCAACAGGACACATGCAAACCCATGCTGTGATACACGCCTACAGAGATCAGAGACGCAGGCCACCGGCAGCAAAGAGAGAGAGAAGATGCGGCGTTGTAATTCCTCAATCAATGCCATGAGGCATGAGTGTGAGGTGTAACAGACGGCTTATTGACAGAGTGTCTCATAAAAGACTAAAGCCTGGAGCCTCACGACACCACACACATATTAACACAGGAGTGTGACAGCGTCCTGCTTTCCTTCTAAATCTCTCTGACATTTCTGTTAATTCATTTATTCAACAAGAACTGCACACTGAAATTTCAACAGGAGTTTCTTTAATGTGCTACCATGCATAGAAAACACAATCTACAGTGCTGTCTACTGTCTACATAGGCAGCTTCCTTCTAAGACATCCTAACTGTCATTTACATTAGCTTTGTGATTGACTGGACTGAGTGTTCTACATAGACAACTCGACACGTCCACCATGAGAAATAGTGATCCTCATGTGAAGCACATGAGAGAGTCGATCCATGTTTACTCAGCGGCCATCTTGGTGACACCTCTGAAATGCTATTTTCTGTGCATGTGAATACACAGCTTCTACCTATTTAAATGTCAAGATTGTGTTTCAATCATTTGCTTCAAATCAAAAATTGCAACAACCCTTGTGAAAAATAATTGTACTTAATTTTAATGAATGTGCATTTGTAGCATACTTTACATTTTAAAATTATATTTTAAAAACGCAAATAATATAATATGAAATAAAAGGCCACTTAAGTGAACTTAAATAAAGCACACTTTTATGACTGTTTCTTAACACGCTTAAGGCTATGTTCACACTTGGCGTCTTTTTTTAAGCTGCCAGCGTCTGTTTTACATTATAATCCTATGGAGTAAACCGTGTTTTCAAAAAGTCCTGAGCGCTTTTTAAAACGCCACCGCCGACGTCTTTTTCTGCAGCTCAGAGCGTCATTTTTGACAGCTGACCAATGACAAGCGAGTGGCGAGTCGTTTCCATAACAACAAAAACAACAAGAAAAAAGGAGAAGATAGCTGGTAGACAGATCGTACTAGTTTCAGAGCACAAGGAACCGTGCATCATAACCGGAGCTCCTGGACTAAATTGGTGGAAGCACCATACAGTTTCCTTCCCCGTATAATGTCGCGCTCCCACAAACGCCATTGTGAAGCGACACCCTCCCCGTTAACTTCAAAAGCTGACATTTCTGCAACACACAGAGCTAGGCTACCATTGCAGCTGTTGTTATAGCAACAAAAGACACCCTCAGCTGCTATTTGTAACCAAAACGCTGCCAGCTTTTTATTTTACTAAAAAAAGCACTCTTGTCACCTTTTTCTAGTCAAAAAAGACGCCAAGTGTGAACACACCCTAAGTAGTTTTACTTTAAAGTACATTTTTCTATTAATTCTAAAAAAAAAAAATTCTAAAATCTATTCATTTACTGACATATTGTTCGAGACTTACTGATATAAAAATTATAATTAAACTTTATTTCTGTTACGTTATTGTGGCTGTAGAGAAGCGCACAACGACGGAGTAACTATAATAGCCTTTTAATTATAAATTCACACACATAAGACAGGAGAATCACCAGGAGAGAATGCAACCACACACACTAAACTTAAATAAATCCACGACGAAGCCCAGACAGAGACTGAGGGAATATATACGCAAGCAAAACAAAGGAGCAGACGAGATGATTAAAAATACACAGGTGAACAGAATAACATAATCAAGACAACTAAGGAAAACTGAGTCAAAGGAACAAAAAAAGGCAGGAGAGCTAAAACAGGGAAAAACACAAAAAGTCCATAACTGTAACAATTTGGAGTAAGCCTACAAGTTGTGCACAATGCACATTTCTTAATATTAAGCCTAAAATGTGTTTTAATGTCACTATTGATGAGGATTATCGGTCTTTAAATGCAAGATTTTTAAAGTTTACTTAAAGTATACTTGCAATAGTTTCACTTTAGCATAATCAAATAGACTTCAGTATATCTTTAGTTGGACCTCAGCACTACTTCCGAAATCCTACTTAAGTGGGTCTAAGGTTTGGCTAATTGCATTTAATATAAAGTTAATCTAATCCATTTTAATTTAATTGCAATTAACATGCAGTTAAGTGTCCAAAAACATTACATTCAGTTTGCACTTGAGTATATTCTTTTAAAGTAGATCATTTCCATAATAGAGTGGGGGAACTATGATATCACTTTGTAGGCGAAAACCCGGAAGCGAGTGCATTTTAGTACTTCCGGTTCCATCGTAGAGTCAATGTTTTTTTTTTAATGGGATTTTGGTTAAATCCCTTAAATAAGGTCCGTGGTTCACATGGGCTCAAGATACTCTCACGTTTTATTCTATGACATAAAACACACCAGTCACACCACACTCATGATTTTTTAAAACTGTTGTTTCTTAAAAAAGACGGTTGCTAACAAGTTGCTAAATGGGACTACAGGCGCTGTTGGAGACATTCAACATCACGCCGGACAGTTTATCAATTTAGTATTTTCCAGTTGTAGTATAATTTATAATACAATTAATTTTAGGATAACCAATGAATAGTTTACAGCATTTTATATTGTTGTTCGACAATGTTTTTTTGCTTTGCCCTGAAATGCAACACATGTCTTCGGATGGAAGATGCTCGAGTTTATCGTTTACTGATGCGGAGACTCTGGGTTTGTACCACAAGGTAAACTCATATTATGATTATTACATGTAAACACCGCATTTACCGGCTTTACGTGGTGAAAGTGAAACTTTAATGATGCATAGTGCTTAAAGCCACGTCAAAAATAAATGTGTACGGCCGCATGAAGCTGTTAGAAAGAGATTGTAGAAGCAAGGATAAAATAATATTGTGTACCCACCCTAACAAAATGATAGCTGAAATGTGGTACTTTGTTCACTAAAATAAGTTTAATCTGACCATATCCAAAGACTCGCTCACTGTTATTTAAAAGATTAAATACGAGATACGTTTTTAATTAAAATATACATATTAATCAAGGATATATTGACTTTTAATGCACCTTATTTAGAAATGTACAGAAATACGTGCTTTAAATGTCCTTTGGTTATGATTATTTCATTTATTCACTATACTATTTATTACTAATGTCTCATTTCAGTTTTAGTTTGGCTCTAGTTTTTGTATTTATTCCAGTTTATATGAAATGGTTCATGTAGCGTGGATTAAAATTCATTCACAGAGTAAATCCTTCACTGAACATGTTAAAAATAAGTGAAACAGTTGTTGGGAGCGCGCTGGTGCTGACTCTGAAGGCGTGCGACCGTGGTGCTGTAGTTCATTTATAGCCTAAGTTTAGCTTTTCAGTTCTGGCGCTTTTATTTAGGCTTCAAAATTCATCAACGTTATATTATTTGGTGAAGATTATCTTGATGGACAAAACGTGTAAGTTTCATGAACTATGACTGAACACAGAGCTTATTTTTTGCGATTATCCAAAAGCCTATGGAAAAATCCCACTGGCTTTTTGTCGAAGGAACCAGTTTCATGCTAACCGCCGATCCGCCTACAAAGTGACGTCATAGTTCCCCCACTCTATAAGTAGGGCCTACTCTTTTTAATCAAAGAATGTTAAGAAACTATTTTCAGGCCAAAATTGACATATTCAGCATTATGATGTCTCCAATTGTAATTTTTCTGTGATTTGTCTGTGTCCTTCCCTCTATACTATAGTGTCTATTTTCTAAAAGAGTCTGATGTTAGCATGTTGCTAAGCTAATGATTCAGTGCAATACTAAGCATAAACATAGATAAAACACAAATATATATAGTGATTTTTAAATAGAAATGCAAGTACAGTACATGAGCCAACGTTTCTCTCTACTTGTCTAGAATCTTGTATGATTTTTTTTTCATTGAGATAATCATAATGGGATTGACTTCCATGAATGACACATGTAATGTTGCCTTAAAAAGGCCGAAATGAAGTGTCTTACAATTCTTTGTGTCAGAAGAGCCTGAAAATACCGTCAAGGTTGGCAGTCAAACGTTCATGCTGTAGTAGAATGGATGTGATGAACAGATGGTTATTCTGGTTATTCTTCATTTAGTCTCAGGCTCAGACGGCACGCCCACAGTCCGCTCAATGACTGTCTGATGCACACTGCACACAAAACTGGCAAGTGCTGGCTCAATCTGATTAGACGGTATCTACGCTATTTCTGGGAGTAAACGCACAATTTTTAAAAACCATTTGGATACAGAGATGTGCTGAGACTGAGAAGGCACTTTCAAGCATTTAAGGAAAATGATAATCCATCAATTTGCCTGGTTAAAGGTATCAGATCTTTTAAAAATAACCAGAGTAGTCAATAATCTAGATATCCACAGAACTTTACTGTATATAACAACTTGTGTTAAATAATTGGTACTTGTGGATGGACAACATGACTGATCACCAAGTCCATCTGTCATTCTGTCAGGCGGTCTCTTCCTGTCTAAGTGGGCGGTTCTTGGCCAGAAAGACCTGCAAACTGGACCAGACTTTATACCACAATTCAAAAGTCTATGCAAGAGATTACTTCATTAAAAGGATGCAGTGAACGGCTTAAATTTCAGTCTTTTTCTCACACAAAGCTATCATATGGCTTCAGAAATCTAGGACTATAGCACACAAGCCATAAAAGCCACTTTTATGATACTTCTATGGTGCTTTAGAGCTCCATTCATTGTGACTGCATGGAAAAGAGCAACAGGTCACGGGGGAATTAAGAATGTGAAACTGTGAAACACTGCGCCCACTGATAATATTGTTTATATGCATGTGCTGCATTGTTTTGCCACCCAGTTTACTAAAGGAATTATGCAAATGCAACAAACACACCCACAAAATGAGAGCTGATCGCAGTTTGGACCAGACATTTGCGCCCTATGAATGGAAATACACCAAGACGATGGCTGAATGGTAAAGTTTTTCACTCCAAGAGTTGAGGTTCTTATACAGAACATTTAAAAGACTTTTAAAAAACCTTTACCTGGCTACAATTACTGCTGCCATGATTACTAGAAAAATCTACACAAACATCCCTTCCAAAAAAGCCCCCATTTACAGGAAAATAGTGCTGATGTTTGTGAATCAGGCACATTCTATAATGATCCTCATTTGCATCGAAAGGAAGGATGTTTGCCAAGAAAAGAATGACAATGACTTCATTTAAATGTGCAGGCTGCTATACCAGAGTATACCTGGTTAAGTTGAACTGAGGTCAGTGTATATATGAATAATATGCCTTTTTGGGGGCATAAAAGAGGTTTTGTCTCATTCTCCAAACACACAATGTCCCAATTTCACACAGTTTCATGTTATAAATAGTTTGGATAATAATGGTATAAATGCATGAGGGTTTACTGGAGTTCTCATGAGAAAACAGAACTATTTTATTAGTTAAGTTTGATAAACCTAAACATCCATGGAACATAAGCATATTTTATGAAAATTCGGGTTGCCTTCAAACAGCATGTACACCCTGAACCACTGAAAATTTCAGGTAGTCACTTTGGTCACAGAATACAACTGTCACTCCATTTCACAGCCGAAAACCTCTAAGTCCGTCAAACATTGTGCTTGGGCTGTGTGTCATCACCTACGGCTCTGCATATCCTTCTGAAGGACGTTAGCACCAGGAAAGTGCGGCTGTAGTTTTCTTTTAACAAGTTAGTGATCATTTCAATCTGACCTTTACAGTTTGAGCGGCACATTTCGGCTTGGATTGTTTTATTATCCTGCCACAATGATGTATGCTTTGCTAAGAGGGTGGGATGGGGGAGTTAACAACTATATAGGACTTGACAGCTAACCTACAGCTCGACTGAAGCTCTATTGCTCAATTCACATGCGAAGGAGGCATTTCTTAAAGGTACAGCAGCAAAAAATAGCCTGTTTGATTCAAGGGTGACCACTTCTTTGCAGAGTTCAGCTTCAGGCCTAATTAAACACACCTGAAACCAGCTGCGCAGTTCTGCCTGGAAACGAAGATGCAATGGCGCCAAACCCCCTCATGGAAGAATAAAGCTGTCGTGTTTACAGCTGTGATGACGAGCACTTATCAGGATCAACTAAATGCTAGATTTTCAAAAGTATGTGAAATATGTAAAGTTCGCAGCATAGACTCTTTAAAATACGTCCAAGAGTTTTACACACCGGTCTGTTATTGTGGCGACATTTCCATGCCCATAAACATGATGCGGCACAAAACAAAACGTGATTGGTTGCTTTACCTGTCAGTCATATGGCCTCTTGGGAAGCTCCTTGGCTTTCAAAGCAGCCAAGGTTCCCAGACCTTCTGACGTCTGTCTGAAGGTCTGGCTATGCGAAGATATATAGCATTACAACAAAGGCTGTCCCAATTCAAAGGCCCCTTCAGATGCCTTGAAATACATTGTTTGTTTCCCAATTAAGGATACAACGAATGGATCCTTTGCAGCCCAGACTACCCAAAGATTCATTGTGTACCCATGACGGCAGGTTTTTGTTTTTTGAGAAAAATGCTGTTTTACATTACACTTGTAAACTTGGTTCGACCTTTATTGCCTTCAAAGGTGTGGCCTTTGATGTCAACAACCTCAATTGATGCATTCCCTGAATTGGGATACAGTTTACAGGATAGAGTAGGTGCTTCTTTTTAATAAGTAATTACTTCACAACCATTAAATAAGTATGTTCTATGTAGTATGAATGTGTGTAGCATGAATGTTATCCAGATACTGTACAACATTCACAATGTTGTCATTGTCATGTGACCTACAGCATCAGTTGCGTCGCCTCACTGCCATTCACAAACCTTCTCCCATGGCCTCATGGGACAGTAATGTGTGTCCACTGGATGCTCACTTCAGAATCTAACTGGAAATAGCAGGTCATCCATGGACATCCTTTTTGCCTACTGTTTAGGAATACTGTGAATTTGGACTCTTTTCACACACAGTTTTTTGCCGACTATATAGGGATTTTAGATCCAGCCTAGGTCATCAGTATTACTAGAGCTTCCAGTATTAGTAGAACTTCCAGACAGGTATGTTGAGACAAGTTGGAAATAAATTCTGCAAGAACGTGGCCCTCGATAAGCAGGACAGGACACCCTTGGTTTAATTCTAAGAGTCAATGAAAAACAAAAGTATCACATTAACATTGACAACAAGGGCTCCTGGGTCTCCTTGATTGTCTTTGAGAGTTTTAAGTTACATGGTGTCGACAGAGATTTTGGTTGTACATGAAGAGCCTCATTCCTGACCCTTCTCTTCACTCCACCAGTCCTTCATCTAGCCGAGTGAGTCCGAATAAAAGCAACAGTCCTCTTCACTTCTCTCTCCAGCTGGTGGCAAGTCTTTCAAGGAGGCCTTTGAAGGAACTCCACAATCCGCCCGAGCCCCTGCTGCCTGATTTAAGAGTCCTGAGGTCAGATGTGAGGAAGACTTCATCTACTCCACCACTGGGCTTTAAAAGGCCACCTGGAATGTATTGTAGCTCAACTCAATCCCGTGAAGGCCAGAAAGGCTTTGGGCAGGCAGTACTGTATTCACATCGCTGCAGCGGAAAGCGCGCTGATGCACACAAAGGCATGAATGCGGCAGCTCCAGTCGGCTTTAAACACCATGGCTATGCCATCAGGGCTATTGTGTGTGATGAAAATAACGAGCGGGAGCCACTCAAATGCGCAGAGAGAACGGTGGCATGCGGAGACTTTGTGGTGACCGATGCACACATTTGCGTGTACACACAAAGATGAGCCAACAAACAAAACCTGTGATAAGGGGAAAAGTACACACTCAAAGCAAACAGCAAACTGGGGCTAATGCATTCTGGGTCAAATTAGGCCTCCAGCCAATGATAATAAGAATTTAGATAATGTGGTCTTCAATGAATTCCTTTCAGACGTTTAAAGCAAAACACAGGCAGCAGTTTGACAGAAGCACCTCTGGGCTGTTTGGGGGATATAATGCATGAAATGTACCAACCTGACAAAACTAAAGCATTCATACACCTCATAACAAGAAGTGTGATAGAATTACTAATGTTGCAAAGGCATGCAAAAAACATTGTTTATATAATTAGAAGTGTATCTGCCTAAATCAGTAGTCCCATATTTAAAAAAAAAGACAACTTCAAAGCTCAAATAACACATTTTTGTACAGAGAAATTCATATAATTACTTTAATAAAAAAAAAAAAAAAGAATATTACCTTTGTACTTTGGGATCAGTGTTGTTATTGTTAACTAAAACTATTAAGAATATTTCCTTTTAACTAAAATAAAGCTAAAGTAAAATAAAATGTAAATATTAGATGGAAAACTTAAACTAAAATGAAAACTAAAAATGCTGCCTAACTGAAATAAAGCTTAAGTATTCAAATTACTAAACTAAAACTGAAATACAAATAAAACTAAACAGATATGCTTAAAAAGCACAAATGAAAAAGAAGCACATAACAAAATGACTAAAATGAAAACTGAAAATATTAAAGTTAAAGCTCATTCAAAACAAATGCATCATACTATACAATTATATACTATAATAGTAAAATATCAGATAAATAATATCAAAATAATACTGTTATTGCCTCATAGACTTGATTTCTGAGGGATGAATCAAAATGATAACATGTCACAGATATTGTTGATAGAATCTGTTTTTGAATCGTAATAATTTCATGAAAGCAAAACTTGCAAATTATTGTTGTTTCTGTTGGTTCTGAACACTGAAAACGGCTGCAAAGCTTCTATTTGCAGTGATGTTTTTAACACTTAAACCAGGCTAATAAATCTCCCTATTAGCTCAGCGGCTGATTTGCTCAGTGCTGGATTTATTAGCTTAGTCACTTCCTTCCTCACTTCCTCCTTTTCTTACCCTCAGCTGGTCTATCACACCCACAGTCATTTCAAGCCAACTATTGGAACAATTAAATAGCAAGTTCATTCAGACTACAAAGTACCTAACATATGAGGTCATTGCCACAATCTATATCCTCTAACTTTACGGTTGGTCAATATTTGGGCGAAAGGCCATAGAAATATAGAGTAAAATACTTTAGTCAGCAGTGTTTAATGTGTCCCTTTTGTCTAAGCTTGACCAAACCTGTCAGTTATTCCCTCTTTCATGCACACATGCATATTTCTTTGACTTAATTTGACCGTTGCTTTAATATTGATCAAGACTAAGTAAGATTTTACTTTTATTCAGCAAGGATGGATTTAATTAGTCACGAAAAATCCTAAAAATCCTAAAAAAAAGTATCACATTTTCTACAAAGAATGGAATAATGACTGCTGAATATTTAGCTTTTCCATCATAGAAATAAATTACATTTAAAAAAAATATTGAAACGGTTATTTTAAATGGCAATATTTCACAATATTACTGTATTACTGTATTTTTAATTAAATAAATGCAGTGAGCATAAGAAACTTCTTTCAAAAACACTAACAAAAAAAATCTGCTGAACAGTAGTGTATAATGATATTTTTTACACCAAGCCAAACGCTCACGCAAACTTTTTGCATTCTTAGGTAAGACAATATTTTATATTTTTTATAAGCCGTTTGCTGGTACTACACAATTGTCTGGTCACCACAGTTGATTTCAGGTTATACTATCCTTTACAACTGAATGTAGGCTAAATCTGAGCCTTGTGATTCCTGAGTTTCTCTCTCTCTCTCTCTCCTGCTGCTTCTTATCTCCATCTGGTCTTGGGTTTACCATCGATTGCCAGCTCGCTCTCTCTCATTCTCTCTCTCCTTCCCTCTTGTGCAAATCTGGCTTAGGACACAAACACCATTATCTTTGCAAAACGCGCCCACATCTGAAGCTTCAAAACCATAATGTTAGCATAATGTTAGAGAAAACCTGGCCACAGAGTCAACGTCCAATGCAACAGCTGGCCATTAATCATACCTTAGTTTTACAAAACACACAGTGAAGCCTATTATCAGCCATTTTAAAGGAATAATGCTGAACAAACGTTAGAGTCCCTGTGTAAGGGCCTGATAAGAGAGCACATCACCACACTATGTGTCTCACGGACTAGGCATACTAATGAAAGACACTAAACAGGCGGCAAAACCCTGGTAATATGTCATTAGCCGTGTCTGCTAAGGAAAGCATCACTATTACTATGGTTAATACATAGTGTTAGGGATTTAAACAAACCCCTACGCCACAAAACAATTTTCTTAATTAGTATTTTTGTCTTAATCTCCAGTAAAAACATTCTTATAGTAAGATGGGTTAACCTGAGGTGCTGAAAATGATCAATCATTGATATTAATAAAAGATAAAATATAAATTATATATGTAAATGTTTAATAAAACATAAAAATACTTGTTTACAGATATTTATTTTCTTACCCCATTGGAGTTTTCCCCCTTGATTTAAGAATAAAACTAAATTTACTCTAAATTTATATGATTAAATGTATTTGCAGAAAAGGGGGGACATGCTAAAAACACTGCAAGGCAACATAGCAATAGTTCAACAACCTCCCACAACACACTAGAAACACCCTAGCAACCACAGAAACATTTATAACACACATAGCAACTGCATAACAGCATAATAATGTCTTAGCAACCGCATAGCAGTGCAAAAAAAAAAAAACATTCATATGTTAGCAACTGCATAGAACACCATAACGTCTTCACAAAATAGCAACACCCTAGTAACCACCCAAAATACCAAGCAACTTCGTGGCAGTTCCTTGGCAACCAACCAGAACACACTAATAATGCCCTAGCAATCAAACAAAACAACAACAAAAAAAATCATAATAAAGTTAGCAACTGCATTGTAACATAATGTCTTGACAAAACCCAGAACACAATAGCAACACCCTGACAACCACCTAGAACACCTTAAAAACTGCACAGCAACAGGGCAATGCTTGGCAACCAACCTGAACACCCTAGCAAACCCAAAAACATTTAGAATACACATAGCAACTGCATAACAGCATAATAATGTCGAAGCAACCACATATTCATATGTTAGCATCTGTATAGGATATCATAATGTCTTGACAAAACCTAGAATACACTAGCAACCACCCAAAATACCTAGCAACATCATAGCAACATGGCAGTGCCTTAGCAACCAACCAGAACACACTAATAAGACCCTAGCAACCACAAAAACATTCATATGTTAGCAACTGCATAGTAACATAATAATGACTTGACAAAAGCCAGAACACAATAACAACACCCTAACAACCACCTAGAACACCCTAACAACTGCACAGCAACAGGGCAA
Source organism: Onychostoma macrolepis (assembly GCF_012432095.1). Classification (NCBI taxonomy): domain Eukaryota; kingdom Metazoa; phylum Chordata; class Actinopteri; order Cypriniformes; family Cyprinidae; genus Onychostoma; species Onychostoma macrolepis. The sequence continues at coordinate 8,386,547 of NC_081173.1, forward strand.
TGGCTTGGCAACCAACCAGAACACCCTAGCAACCGCATAACAATGCACAAAACATGGTAATGTCTTGACAACCCCAAAACACACTAGCAACATCTTAGCAACCATACAGAACACCTTAACAACTGCACAGCGACATGGCAATGCCTTTGCAACCAACCAGAACACCCGAGCAATCGCATAGCAATGCACAAAAACATTCATAATACATTAGCAACGGCATAGTAATATAATGTGTTGACAACCTGCCAAATCACTAACAACTAGGGTTGGGTATTGATTGGGTTTTTTTCTATACCAGTGCCAAATCGATACTTTTAAAATGGTACCGGTGCCTAAACGGTGCCTGAACCGATACTTATAAAATAATAATAAAAAAATATATAAAATAAAAATTACAAATTAATAATTGATTGGCCATTAGCACTAAACACATGATGTCTTTTTCATTAATATAGGACAGCAGAGGGCGCCCTCGCACAGAAAATCCACATATCCAGTCACAGAAGTAGCTGAACACATGAAGCTCCAGGAAATCCCCAATATGGACAAAGGCATTGCTGTCGCTGTAATGGAGTAAATGTTTTGAATGATAAAACAAATACAATAAACACTCGACTACGACAATGTATAGTTTATTTTCATAATAATTAAGTATATTTATAATCCATTGCTAATCAATGTATTAGTAGCCTATAGAACATATTTTCTGCCTCATTCTGTGACAAGAAGCTACATCAAATCACAAAAGGAAGCATTTAACTGGTGTTGTGGACTAAAAAGGTTATAACGTTCTCTTTTGTTGGACAACAGGTTTAAAAATGTGAATACAAGAGAAGTTTCATTTAGGGGTTTTAATTTAAGCATGTTTAGCTTAGCTAGTTAATGGAAGGCTACCTGCTGCCATCAGAGCAAGTGTAATTACTGCATTCACGCTCCTCGGATGCTCTCGAGTTGTGAAAACTTCGGAATGTGAAAACAGCACACTCGTGTTACTACAAAGATTTGTTGGACTTTTATCATTAGAGCTTTCTGACTTGAGTTCACGTGTATTTTCTCAGTCTGGAAATTATTTTTCACGTGCGGTGCCGGTGATATTTCAATTGATCGCTCAGGCATGGCACCGAAATGAGGCACCCAAATCTGCGTTCTAATAATGCCCTAGCAATCAAACAAAACAACAACAAAAAATCATAATAAAGTTAGCAACTGCATTGTAACATAATGTCTTGACAAAACCCAGAACACAATAGCAACACCCTGACAACCACCTAGAACACCTTAAAAACTGCACAGCAACAGGGCAATGCTTGGCAACCAACCTGAACACCCTAGCAAACCCAAAAACATTTAGAATACACATAGCAACTGCATAACAGCATAATAATGTCGAAGCAACCACATATTCATATGTTAGCATCTGTATAGGATATCATAATGTCTTGACAAAACCTAGAATACACTAGCAACCACCCAAAATACCTAGCAACATCATAGCAACATGGCAGTGCCTTAGCAACCAACCAGAACACACTAATAAGACCCTAGCAACCACAAAAACATTCATATGTTAGCAACTGCATAGTAACATAATAATGACTTGACAAAAGCCAGAACACAATAACAACACCCTAACAACCACCTAGAACACCCTAACAACTGCACAGCAACAGGGCAATGGCTTGGCAACCAACCAGAACACCCTAGCAACCGCATGACAATGCACAAAACATGGTAATGTCTTGACAACCCCAAAACACACTAGCAACATCTTAGCAACCATACAGAACACCTTAACAACTGCACAGCGACATGGCAATGCCTTTGCAACCAACCAGAACACCCGAGCAATCGCATAGCAATGCACAAAAACATTCATAATACATTAGCAACGGCATAGTAATATAATGTGTTGACAACCTGCCAAATCACTAACAACTAGGGTTGGGTATTGATTGGGTTTTTTTCTATACCAGTGCCAAATCGATACTTTTAAAATGGTACCGGTGCCTAAACGGTGCCTGAACCGATACTTATAAAATAATAATAAAAAAAAATATATAAAATAAAAATTACAAATTAATAATTGGATTGGCCATTAGCACTAAACACATGATGTCTTTTTCATTAATATAGGACAGCAGAGGGCGCCCTCGCACAGAAAATCCACATATCCAGTCACAGAAGTAGCTGAACACATGAAGCTCCAGGAAATCCCCAATATGGACAAAGGCATTGCTGTCGCTGTAATGGAGTAAATGTTTTGAATGATAAAACAAATACAATAAACACTCGACTACGACAATGTATAGTTTATTTTCATAATAATTAAGTATATTTATAATCCATTGCTAATCAATGTATTAGTAGCCTATAGAACATATTTTCTGCCTCATTCTGTGACAAGAAGCTACATCAAATCACAAAAGGAAGCATTTAACTGGTGTTGTGGACTAAAAAGGTTATAACGTTCTCTTTTGTTGGACAACAGGTTTAAAAATGTGAATACAAGAGAAGTTTCATTTAGGGGTTTTAATTTAAGCATGTTTAGCTTAGCTAGTTAATGGAAGGCTACCTGCTGCCATCAGAGCAAGTGTAATTACTGCATTCACGCGCTCCTCGGATGCTCTCGAGTTGTGAAAACTTCGGAATGTGAAAACAGCACACTCGTGTTACTACAAAGATTTGTTGGACTTTTATCATTAGAGCTTTCTGACTTGAGTTCACGTGTATTTTCTCAGTCTGGAAATTATTTTTCACGTGCGGTGCCGGTGATATTTCAATTGATCGCTCAGGCATGGCACCGAAATGAGGCACCCAAATCTGCGTTCTGATTCGGTTCTAGTACATACCGGTAACATAGGTATGGGTGCCATATTGGTACCGGGTTTCAGTACCCAACCCTACTAACAACACCCTAACAACCACCTAGAGCACCTTAACAACTGCACAGCAACAGGGAAATGCATCAAAACATCACAACAATTGCATAGCAACATAGCTTGGTAACCAACCAGAACACCCTAGTAATTTTATTACAGCAATGCACACAACAAAGTAATGTCTTGACAACCCCTAGAACGCACTAGCAACATACTAATAACCACCCACAACACATACTGTAGCAATTCACAAAAAAATTCATAATATGTTAGCAACTGTATAGCAACATAATGTCAACAACAAAAAACTCATAACACAATAGCAACAACCTAGCAACCATGCAGAACACCTTAATAACTGCACAGCAACAGAGCATGACTTGGCAAACAACCAGAACACCCTAGAAATCGCATAGCAATGAACACAACATTGTGTTGTAGCAAAGCATAACACCATAGCAACTACAAAGCAACATGGAAATGCATTGACAATCAAACAGAACGCACTGATGACACCCTAGTAGTGTTGTCTAAAGTACCGACCGCGATAACATTCGGTACTGAAATTTTAAAAACGTCCATTTCCTGCTAAGATTGAGCAGATTCTTAAACAGAGCTGATTGGTCATTGTGTTCACGCACTCAACATATATGTCTGTGATTGGCTTCAATGATCATCGCTTCACGCTCTATTGAGCGCGTGAACACTAAGAACACTCTAGCAACCACAAAAACATGCATAATACAGTTAGCAACTGCATAGCAACATAACAATGTCCAAGCAACTGCATAGCAAGCCTAATAATGTCTTGACAAAACCCGGAATACCAAAGCAACCACCCAGAACACCTTAACAACTGTACAGCAACAGGACAATGCTTTGGCAACCAACCAGAACACCCTAGCAATCACATAGCAATGCACACAACATTGTATTGTAGCAATGCACACAACATAATAATATCTTGACAACCTCCCAAAATACTAGAAACACACTAGCAACCACCCAAAACATCAAAGCAACTACATAGCAACATGCCAATGCCTTGGCAACCAAACAGAACGCACTGATGACACCCTAGCAACCACAAAAACATTCACAATACAGCTGCATATCTTGACAACTCCCTAAAACACACTAGCAACACCCTAACAACCACCTATGCACAAAAAATCATAATACATTACCAACTGCATAGCAACATAATAATGTTTTGACAAAACCCAGAACACACTAATAACACACTAACAACCAAGCAGAAAGCCTTAACAACTGCACAGCAACACGGCAATAGCTTAGAAACCAACCATAACACCCTAGCAACCACTCAGAATGTCATAGTAACTGCATAGCAATGAAAAATGTCTTGACAACTTCCTAAAACACACTAGCAACACCCAGAACACCTTAACAACTGCACAGCCACATGCCAATGCCTTGCAACTCAACAAGAACACACTAATAGCACCCTAGCAACCACAGAAGCATGCATAATACAGTTAGAAACTGCATAGTAAAATAATAATGTCTTGACAAAACCCAGTACAACTAGCAACACCCAAACAACAATTGCACAGCAACAGGGCAATGCCCTGGAAACCAACCAGAACACCCTAGCAACCACACGACAATACACAAAACATTCATAGTATGTTAACAGCTGCATAGAATTCCCAGAACGCAAAATAAACACCTTGGCAACCACTTAGCATTGCCCTGGCAAGCACTCAAAACAGCATCATGGCAGTGAATTTTGTATGGGCAAGAACAACTCAAAACTTCCTCAGAATATATATAAAAAATTTAGTTTTATTGTGATTGCATTGAAAGTGTGGATCTAAAATGTGTTGTTGCAGACTACAGAGGAACTTTGTGTTTGATCAACTGCTGATGTGACAAAGTGCTCTCACTCTGGCAGTTACTAGACCGCTGCTAGAGTAAAGGTTCAGCGCTGATGGACGGTTTCCTAACAACATCCTCTTCTCCACTCTCAGAGGATGGCCAAAATTGAGCTGAAATGGCTTTCTCTGACCTGTGCACCAGAAACTGCTCCATCCCTTTAAACTGCATCCAAGCACTGAATACAGTTGATAGACTCCAATCAATTCTGCCACTAAAGCTGTTCCTTGCCATTGATTTTTGAATTTAATATTATAGAGTGCTCACTTTCCTCCTATTTATAACATATTTGGATGTTTTTCTAGTCCAAAACCAGAAAATAATTCTTACCCCATATACTAAAGCCAAAATCCACAGGCTTGTGTAAAGACTCTGCTTGTCTTTGACAGAAAAGCTTGATCAAACATACAGACAGAGCACTGCTTTCATGTGCTCACACTGTCCATCTTAAAAAAAAATTAAAAAAATCAATATGCCACATTGAAATAGACTATTTTTGCAGTCACTATCTACAAATCCCAGACGCCAGGTCTGGAGAAAGACATGGAGAGGAAGGAAACGGCGACTGGAATCGGGAAACGAGAGATAGTGGAAGAGGAAATAGAGACGGAAGGCGATGAGGGATGGGATTAGAGCATTGATATGAATCATATTAGCGTCTCAATAGAGTGTTCGAGCTGAGCTCGCAATACAAATTACCGCTGGGAAAGGCTAAGAATGGGTTTCGGTAGTTGACCCTCCGGATTTCAAAGCACCATTGATGCATTAAGTTGCTCCTCCTCCCTGCGGCAGGCAGGTTCAGCGCTGGTGTGATAGTGAGAGCGGTTTATCGCCAGTGTCAAGCCTCCAAACATCACACTGAGAGTGAAAGCTCACACAGAATAACAGGAAAACAAAAGCAGCATGGGTTGCATCAACTGCATTCTCCTGTAGGGCTTCCTCAAAGCACGTCTAGTGATATAAGGAGCGTCGATGAGGCCTGTTGGACATCTGTCTGTACAGACGCAACCCTGGAGGTATCAGTCAATCTGAATGTGTTATAACAGAGCAGGAAATCGAAATCGAGAAAGCACATCAGGATGAGGCATTACAGTCTATGTCAGCGAAATCAGAGTGGGCGGGCGAGAAAGTACAAAGGTGTAGAACTCATCGCAGCACTGTCTGTTCCTCATCCTCTCAGGACTCATTGTCCTGACCTCGCGTGTCACTCAAGGAAGTGCATTTACCTGCCGGCTACGCGCGGCAAACCATAACGTGGTTCAATCTGTCAAGACTCAAGCAATTTGAACGCTTGCCGCACCTCTCAACAACGGTTACAAACCTCAAACCAAATAGGTGAGGAACAAGTTAATTAGCCTGTCCATCAGCGAGGCTTTCTTCAAGTTAAAGCGCCGCTGTAATGGCCATGTTAGCCGAAGCGGCTCTTGATCCGGGGAGTTATTTCAGCCTTTCTTCACCTGGCTTTAGTCAGCAATCACACAGGTTGGATGGCCTGGCGAAGTGTCCTCTTCAAGTGATCCGTCTTGTCAGTCAGCACAGCTTGTGTCTCCCGCAGGAGTCGGCCAATCACTCAGTGTGTAAATCTGCATATAAGTCAAGAGTGCCGCGTCACTTTAAGTAATACCTACGCTGAAGTCTATGCTTGGAATACTACTTTCTTGAAGCAGTTCTAAGTGATTTATTTGAAATATCAGGAAGGAAATGTCATTGTTTGACTGATCTCAGTGAATTAGGTGTCTGGAAATATCACTCAGACAGCCTTAGTCTTTGTTTAGCCAGTCAGAAGACTTTTAGGCGCTTTCTGTCTGTCAGTCATTCATGATATAGCTTTTGACAACTTCTGCAAAAATGAGAAGATGCGCTACTGCTCTCTGACTTCAAAGGTCTCAACGGTTTGAGAAAGAGGGAGCATGTCTAATTCAGTGGCTAAACTTTTGGTCACACCTAAAATTTTAATAATCATTCTAATTCTGTGAGAATAGCAGATGAAATCATTGGAATTATTTTTAGAACTATTTTTTACAGCTAATGAATGATAAAAATATTGACAGCCAATCAGAATTGACTTTAGTCTGGTGGAACTTTTTTGAATGGAAAGCAGCACCAACACCAAATTTAACGGACACTTCTGGACTTATTGTGAAAGATTGTTTGTCTTTGTAATGTTTATTCAAAATGTAATATCTTGCTCCACCTTTGAAATTACTTCCCATTTCAGCTGATATCTTCAAGGTGGTGTGGGCAAAGAAAACATGCACGGAACAATAGAATATTACAAGACAATATTAAACCTAGGGTCACCAGTAAAGGCCTGTTCAAACCAAGAATGATAATGACAACTATAACTATAATGATATTTATATTTGCGTCCACACCAGCTAATGATAACTGTCTGTTTATTCTGAGCTTGTGCGCTGCAGTTTTAAAATAACGGAGGTGGATGTATTTGACCTGCTGCTGCTTTACGTTTTGCAAAGACACCAAAGAAAAAACTGATTCTTTTGTATACATGAGATCCTTCAAAGACGAAAGGAGTTGGGAGAATCTGTCACTCGGCTTAGAGAGTTTCGCTTTTGAGGACAAATGTTATGCATACCTCCTTATGAGTCAGAATCCGTTTTGGTTTTCGCTGTTCTTGTTGTATTTACTTGGCTTTAAACAGCAGATGTCCTCAGCATGCTACGTTTCGAGCGCATTTAAATATTGAATCTAGCTAGTGTTACCTATCAAATCTAACAGTGAAAAACATTATTTTTCACTGCAACTTCCAAAGAGGCAAGAAAATGTTGTCGAAACTAGTGCTGGATACCTGAGGTAATTTTGTTTTTATGTTTTCACCATTTGCTGTATTGTCGCCGCAATTTCATCCGCCTTTTTAAATGCACAAATTCCAATTAATTCCGATTAACTTTCAGTGATTTATCATTCATCAGCTGGAAAAAAAAATGGTTCTGAAAGTGATCCCAATGATATTGTTCCTATATATCGTTATCGTTTTACAGTAGTCATGGTGCGAACTCTACCATTCTCTTAAATTTAGAACAATTTTTAGAACTCTATCTTTATAGATATAATTATCATTCTTGGTGTGAAAGGGCCTTAAAAGAGTGCAGCTTGACCCTATGTCCTGGGCATCGATCATGAGGGGGGGCCTGTACTGGATTGCAGAGGCCTGGAAAATGATTCAACTGAGCGAAACTAGTGTAGCAAACTGAGAAGGTGAGTTGGAGCATATTCCACCTAAAACCCTTTGACTAACTTTATATTACCCTAGCTGCTGCCCCACTGGCTTCAATGTTTGCACTTTGAATAATGGTGAATTTTTGAGAGGTCACGGTTGTGTCGGTTGCATTTCACTCACGAACGCTTCCAAAATTTGAGGCAACACAAAAATGGGGTTTGCTGAAGCAATGTCTTAAGTCAACACGAAATCCAAATAGACACTATTTACTTTTTAATGCACATTCTTGGTCGTATTGTGCATGATTCACTGGTGCACATTATTCATAATAATAAAAAAAAAAATGTTTGCCTTTGTAAACTTCTATCAAAATGTAATAACATGCTCGTCTGCTTCTGAATCTGAAACGACTTTCCTTTTTAGATGATACTACGAATCCCTCTTACTTTCAACCCTTCGCCTCCAACCACCAGGCTCCATATGCACACATTTAATGATCCAGCCAATGAATAAAATCAATTCTCATCTGAAGACGGTGCGGTTTGCGAACACTGTTTCACGTTCACATTAATAGCAGACATTGTGTACATGCTTCGACGGCCATGATCTTTTCCACAAACTATCTGAGAATCCAAACAAAATGTTTGACCATTGGGCAAATACATTGTGGACACTTCAAACAATTACAGTAATTAACATGCGGGGCTGCATCTTGTTTAAACTGATTGTACAATGAACCACATAAGCATTCAGTGTTTGTCCCAATTAATGTCTGTTTCTATCTATGTATCCATCTATCCATCTATCTGTCTGTCTAATGCAAGTTTAATATCTGTATCTATTCTACTCTAACTGTATATTTATTGCTGTGAGTCTCTTGTTCTAGATGCATAAATATAGCATTCCATCAGCAGATCCACATGGACATGATAAAAAAAAACTTTATTATTCATCATTCCTCTAATTAAGAGAGTTCGTTAACTCACTCTCTGGCCCCAGGGGGGTTTATTTTGCTGATGAACACATAAGTAGTACGCAACGGAAATGCCAATTAACCCCATTTACGCTTCCAGACACTCTACACCTGCATAAAGACAGACTGCAATAAAAAATACCTCGACTGAGAGATAAATTCGTCATATTACCAGAAAGATACACCATCCAAACACAAATGTGAGTAAAGAAATCACTCTCATGCACACATATATGCATGAAATGTGCAGTAGCCTACACATTCTGGGCAAAATGGATACAAACATGGCCATTTAACGCTGAAAACCTAAATGGAGCTGTAAAGGTGAGTCACATACTAGCATGATTGTCACTCTGCAGTATGTGTCAGCTATAAAGGAGATCTGACTGTTATCATTTTGATACGTGAGCCTTTAAAGCAATACCAGGCACATAACATAGTGCCGGCGAGGCTGAATAACCTAAGCTTAAATTACAGGTGCATCAGTCACAAAGCTATCAAATGACTTAAAATGTCAAGGAGAACATCTCAGAAATAACAATATGCCAGACATGCACCAACGGCATCAGTGAAATGGAATAGCGGCTGAAAGTTGGCACTTACTGACAGAGACAGCCTTCACAGCATAATTGCTAAATGCCACAAAAGTACGGCTTAAATAAAACTCACAGAATTGAATCGGCACCTCTTTGACCCAGAAGAATATACAAAGCTATGCTTCACAAAGGAGGGTTTTACACAGCTGCAACTCAAAAAATGTGTGTAAATCCAGTATATGAGAAGCACAAAGCCTACAAAAGTAATGTGGCGTGATGAGTGACCTTTCACCCTATTACCTACATCCAGACAGGCTTATGTTGGAGAAAACCAAACCCACTTGGTTGTGGATCTCTAACTGTATGAGATACTAGATCTTATGAAGGTCATTAGGTCTCATGATTCTACAGGATTGTTGTATAACAGCCCAGGAATGTCAGATTTTACAGATGTTGCAGTTCCTACTCGTCTTGAAGTTGGCACATCGTTTCCACCTTCATTACTCAAAGAATTACCCTCTTAAATAGTGTAATTTCACACTGCACACAGTTCAGGATGTGTTCAACAGCCATCCAAGAAGAAATGAAGCTGTTGCCAAGCCAAAGAATGGTCCTGCCCTTTATAAGGACCTTGATGTTTCTGTTATTTAGCTCTATAATAAACAAATCACTTCACAATATATTAATGATTCATTAAATGTAAAAGATTCCTACTACTTGCAAGAACACATAAAAAAAATCAACAAAACTCCACTATTAAAAATAAAGGTTCCAAAAGGATGTTTTAATTTTTAGTTATTTATTAATTTTTTTCGGGGGGATGCCATTTATTCAAAGAACCTTTCAATGAACATTCTAAAATAACCATCTTTTTCCTCAGATTTTTAAACAACCTTTTTCCACTATAAAGAACCTTTTTTGGAATGGAAATGTTCCACGGATGTTAAAGGTCCTTTATGGAACCATCAATGCCAATAAAGAATCTTCATTTTTAACAGTGTGGCATTTAAATTCAGAAATGCCCACCTAAACAACACTGTAAAAATGTTTTGTAAAAATGTTGTGCTGAAGATGTGCCTTGTGTTGTAATATCTAAATCAATTGGTGTAATTCAAGTCAAAAAACATTATTTAATATGACTAAATATTCAGTCGCAACAATACACTTAATTTTAAAGGTCAGATCAGGTAAAAATTGTTTGATTTGGTAACAACTGCACATTGTCACTCTTTACAATGCATGAAACACAGACTGACACTCATGCATAACATACATTTCAATCAAATATACAACAACTGTAGCACAATACCCCAGATTCTATTTCACGTCAATATTCACAACAAAAACAACAATCAAAACCATTCAACCCCCACCCTCTCCTCTTCATCTGCCTTTCTTTTTTTTCCAGTGTTCCTCTGCCATTTTTTTCCAGGGTTCCTTCTGTAGGACCCTCAACACTGCACAATTTGGATGTCTCCTTTATTTGACACACTCATTTCACTTCATAGAGCATTTCACAGATGAACCGATCAATGAAAACAGACATTTTATCCAAACCGTGTAGTGTTGAGGCCCTCCAAGACCTGGATCAAGAAACACTGAACTAAAAGTGCTTCTCAACCCTGTTCATGAAAAATACACATTTTGGATGGCTTTCATGTCTCCGTTATCCTAATCTCAACATAAAGAAATACAAGGAAGGTTGATTCATGACATTATGTCATTTTAGGGACTACGCAATTTGCATTTCCTAATTTTATGTTATTAAATTTTATAATGTTAATACACCAACATATTTAAGCAGCAAAATTACTGCAAAATGTACTGATAACAACACAGCAGATACAATGGAAGCCCACATAATCACCCACACTGTAAAAATGATTTTTTTTTTTTTTTTAAGTTGTAAATACTCATTGGAGTGTGTTTTACAAGAAAATACTAATTCAGTCTTTATACTTCCAAATTTCACATTTAATTCAATGTGTTACTTTTCCTGATACTTTGTAATTATTTGTGATATTTACTATTAATTACTATTAACTAAACATCATAAATATTTAAATAATACTAGTAATTAAAACAAAACTAATAAAAATACATTTTTGATGGATCACACAGGGAATTAAAATTTTTTTTATATTTCACTGCAAAATAGCCAATGCATGATGTCTTAAATATCATTTAAAAAAATCTCTTTAAATCACAAGGCAATTAAGACTTAGTAAGACTCATTAATAAACTTTTACAATATTTTACAGTGGGGAAAAAAAGAATATCCACGCCAAATATTTAAAGGAGTTAGTACATAAAAATGACTTTGTTGCATGAGACCCAAAAACAATACCAAACTTCAACAAGGAGAGGAGCTTGCACAACATAATGGTAGCAGATTTCTTATAAAAAAATATTTTATTTAGAAGCCAAAAATGTGAAAAAAGCGCAAAAAGAGCTCAGTGCAAAAACAAAACGTTTTCAATTCACTTCATCATCAGTTTTTGTTTTCTAGCAGTAAAATTATATGTATTGTCTTTTAAATATGCCATTTATTTTGCAGAAAATAATAAGGTAACTTTAAAAAAAAGAATAATAATAATAATAATAATATATATATATATATATATATATATATATATATAAAATGTTCTTATTTTAGGTCTTGGAGTATTCATCCAAAATGTGCAGTACTGGGGCTCCTCCAGGACCCGGATCGAGAAGCACTGCTCTACATCAGCCGTCGTCTGTTTCAGCACCGCGGACAGCGATCATTCAAACACAAGGCTGAGGACACAAGCGCTCAAAAACACTTCAGGTCCCTCTACTACGCTGCAGGGCCCATTGAAACGATGTTTTAGTGGGATTTCTACACTACAGCAGCTGAGCTGGTGTTTCTGAGCACAGCGCCTGTGTGGTGCCTCAAAACTGCTAAGAAACCTCATAATGACACATTCAATTAAATTGTTTCACTGTAAGGTAGATGAGACCCCTGACGAGAACAATTACCGCACACAATTATATTACTTACTGCGTCGTGCAGGCTCTTTTGGGAACGGTCTGTGGAGATGGTCCTTGAGGGATGCTTGATACAGCCAACGTGTGTGTGCGTGTGTACGTGTGCGTACTAGTAAGACGACAGGTAAATAAATATGCTCTTTTAATTGCTCGCGTTAGGCGTTCACTACACACAGCTTCGTATTAAACTTCAACCGCCAGCTGCCTCCGTGCGCGTGAAATTGCTCTTGTACGATTAATATTGCGTGCGTCGCTTGTGTGCGAGATTTACCTTGCACGATTGCTTTTATATATATATTCGTGTGATTAAATAACAGTCGAGCGTTTTAAAATTAAAAAAAAAAATGTAATTAGAGAACAAGACATACAGTTGTGCTTCGCGTAAATGTATTGCTCGATTACAACGACTGACAACAAATTCAATAAAGCGCACACGCAAAAGAAAAGCTGTGTTAGACGTAAACGTTCACACACTATTGTTTACAAACGTCCGACGGACTGTCGTTTTTTGCAAATCGTACGAACATCAGACGCTAGCCACGATTCCGTCGCCTAAAAAACTTGCAGGTAAAAAATAAATACCAAATATCGATGGGAATTAAACGGCTCATGAGAGTATCCTCTGTGGAAGCCAAGTCAGGACTGAATATATATATATATATATATATGATGTAATATCGGCAAAAAAGAAACACGGTAGCTACACACAGACGACGAACGACGACGGCTCGCGGAGCCTCCCTCTCCTTCCTCGCGCTCTCGGTAACGGTACCGTCCCTCGCTCGCGACGTCACAGGGCAGTGCGCCTCTCTCTCATCTGCAGTCTGTAGTGTGCAGTCCGCTCACTACATGAAGACACCGCCGGTGAATAGAGTGGGAATTAAAGCGCTCATTGGCTGACGGAAAGACAGATGGTGCGCTCATATCCCAGATAAATAGTGCAGACCTCCTCCCTGCGCAGGGTGGATGAGCCAATGGAAGCCCGTGGTCTCCAGATCTCCTCTTCTAGTGAAGTGTCACTTTGATGTATGTAGTCATTCTGTCACTGTATTATATTTATTCGTCGACTGGAGCATCTTGATTCTTTTGTGAGGAATGAAGCTGATTTGCTGGCTGGTTTTATAGCACTTTTTAGCTGGGAGTCCAGTTGAGCACCATGGCTTGTGCAGGTCAGGAGACCATAAACCAGTTATGACTAGCAAATCATCTTAGGCTGGCTTAAGCTGGGTTGGTGCTTCAATTGTCACTTTCTGACTACTCATTCTTCCAGTGCTTTCAAGGCAGCATTGTATTCCAGGAAAAACAGATCAAGCTGGTATTAACCTGGCAGCAGTAATAAATAACAACTTATGTGCTGCTTAATAGCTTATTTAAAATATAATTTACAAATTCACTCACTGACTTTTTATTTTGTTAAATACCATCACATTTCCCCTGTTCTGGCCTTTAGCTCTTGCTCCAAATTTTTAGCCTCCACTTTTGAAGCAATGTATGAACAAATAGAACAAATATCTATTCTTTGCACTCAATAATTTGACATTTGATGATATATATTAAATTACTTTATTTCAAATATCTATATTCATATCATATACATTAGCCAGTTATTAAGATAAGTATATTTATTATTACATTTTGCAGATGCTACTTAGATTTGGCTTGAAGTTGATATTGAAGAATTCTGTTTTACTTCTGCTGCTGCATGATTTAAAAGCTCAAACTGTTTTATTATTTATTAAATATTAAATTTATTATATTTTTCAGTGTGTGTGTGTTGGTATTTGTGGTTTACGGGAACTCTCCATAGGTGTAATGGTTTTTATACTGTACAAACTGTATGTGCTATTGCCCTACATCAACCCTACACCTAAACCTACCCCTTTCAAAAAAACACCATTCATTATGTTTTTTAAGCCTTTTGAATTACGATGCGACATAGGCAGTGTCCTCATAAACCACCTTCAAATTGTAATACCTCTGTCACACCCATGTCATTAAACAAATTTGTGTCCCATAAACCACAAATACCAACCCACACACACACACACACACACACACACACACACACACATGTTGGTGTAGAAACAATTTTGTACATTTCTAAATTTCACACACAATTACAAAGAAACAAGCAGCAACACATTGAATCAAACAAATTCAATAATAGGATTAATTTACATTTTTTAACAGTGGGCATATGTATATTTGCATGAAGATTTGCACTGGTCTTCTTTCATTAATGCATTTGCATAATGAATTATACAATTGATGATTTCTGCCAAGGCTGCGTTATGCGACTACAGCAAAGCATCAAAACCATAGCCTATACCTACAGCTAAAGCTGTTCAGTTTGTTGTCCTATTACCCAGTTAGAAATTAGCATTTTTGAGCCTTGGATTCTCTAAGGAATTGTCAGTGAGTTTTGGGAATGGCAATTTACAATTTATAAACAAAATTAGGGCTGTGGCTTGTACTGTTTTGAAGAAATGTTTTGTTCTACAACATAAATTTCATATTAGCATAAAGAAGACACTGTTTTCTTAAACCAAGTCTTTTTGCAGCAAATGCATCAAAATAAAATAAAAAAAGAAACCAATTCAAAGTCTTTTCAACACACCTTTTTTACTTCTAATCCTAAAATTACCTATAAGAAATTCCCAAGGGAACCAGTGGTGTATGCGCCTTCCGGATCGGCCTACAAATCGACGTAATGAAAAAAAGGCTATGCTCTTTTTGTATTTCCTCGAAGAAATAAAAAGTTAGTTCCCAGTTTCTTGTTTCGAGCTTGGGAATGGAAGAGTTCCTCTGTGAGAGTGCTGCTCTAAATCCTGTCTCTGTTCTTGGCAGTGGAAGCCGAGAGGATGAGTCATGCTGGTTGAAAATGATATCTCACTATTCGATGAGAGCAGCATTTATCATGTGAGTGAGGGTGCAGGCAAACATTTAATTATAGACCTAGTCCATTAGGATGTCAACACCTCAGCAGTCTCTTTCCCACAAAGTCAATAATGACCTTTAAAACTTTCTGATTTGCTGGGAAGAAATGCAACGCAATTTTCATGTTTGCAACCACTGATGGTGCACCAGAGTAATCAAATGGATGGCCATACGTAAAGCCAAATTACTGCCACATCTCATTTCATCAGAGGATCACTCTCAAACTCTTCTGAGCATTAGTTCTGTGCTCTCCCATTAGATGGAGGGGAAATTGGTCAGTGTGCAATGGGCTGCAGTAATTACTCATACAGACGCTGTCATACTCATGACAATAGATTGTCCTTGCTGAGCGCAAACAGAGGAGTACAGTAGGATAGGGAGCACTTCATTATTCCCTGCTGCAAATGTTTTTGTGCAGCCACTTTCAAGGAGCTCTCATTTACATATACAACAGCATGCGGTGGAGGCAAATCATTTACATCAGTCCATAAGCACTATAGTTTCACTGTAGGGGATGTGCATTCGCACAAGAGGTGCTGTTTCCACACACCAGTAGGCCTATTACCATTCATTTGGAAGAGCCAAATGAATCTCTCTGTGCAGTATTGGTTTACGTGGCTATGAATAATTTGAAGTATTAATTTGAAGCAATTATTAGTGGTGCTTGCTGTAACAAGCTTTACTCGTCCTGTACCATATGCGCTACAGATATGAATCATATTTCAAATTGTACGGCTTGATGTGTGCTATTACTTTTCTAAGTGGTTAGATTTAGACAATTTTGACCAGTTTATGATAAAATTGGGTGTGGGGTTGAGGGGAAAACTGATTTACAGATTTACACTGGAAGAGCCATATCTGGGGACAAGAATAACATTCAGAATGTTCAAAATCTAGTTGGTAAATTATATATATATATATATATATATATATATATATATATATATACACACACATATACATACTAGTGCTGCCCAATGATTAATCGCGATTAATCGCATCCAAAATAAAAGTTTTTGTTTGAATAATACAGGTGCTGGTCATATAATTAGAATATCATCAAAAAGTTTATTTATTTCACTAATTCCATTCAAAAAGTGAAACTTGTATATTATATTCATTCATTACACACAGACTGATATATTTCAAATGTTTATTTCTTTTAATTTTGATTAGAGCTTACAGCTCATGAAAGTCAAAAATCAGTATCTCAAAATATTAGAATATTTACATTTGAGTTTCAATTAATGACCATCCCTACAGTATAAATTCTGGGTATCTCTTGTTCTTTGAAACCACAATAATGGGGAAGACTGCTGACTTGGCAATGATCCAGAAGACGAACATTGACACCCTCCATAAAGAGGGTAAGTCACAGAAGGTCATTACTGAAAGGTGTGGCTGTTTACAGAGTGCTGTATCAAAGCATACTGAATGCAAAGTTGACTGGAAGGAAGAATTTGGGTAGGAAAAGGTGCACAAGCAACAGGGATGACCGCAAGCTTGAGAATACAGTCAAGCAAAGCCGATTCAAACACTTGGGAGAGCTTCACAAGGAGAGAACTGAAGCTGGAGTCAGTGCATCAAGAGTCACCACGCTCAGACGTCTTCAGGAAAAGGGCTACCAAGCCACTTCTGAACCAGAGACAACGTCAGAAGCATCTTAACTGGGCTGTGGAGAAAAAGAACTGGACTGTTGCTCAGTGGTCCAAAGTCCTCTTTTCAGATGAAAGTAAATTTTGCATTTCATTTGGAAATCAAGGTGCCAGAGTCTGAAGGAAGAGTGGAGAGGCACAGAATCCATGTTGCTTGAAGTCCAGTGTGAAGTTTCCACAGTCTGTGATGATTTGGGCTGCCATGTCATCTGCTGGTGTTGGTCCACTGTGTTTTCTGATGTCTACAGTCAACGCAGCCATCTACCAGGAAATTTTAGAGCACTTCATGCTTCCTTCTGCTGACAAGCTTTATGGAGATGCTGATTTCATTTTCCAACAGGACTTGGCACCTGCCCACACTGCCAAAGGTACCAAAAGCTGGTTCAGTGACCATGGTGTTACTGTGCTTGATTGACCGGCAAACTCACCAGACCTGAACCCCATAGAGAATCTATGGGATATTGTCAAGAGGAAGATGAGAGACACCAGACCCAACAATGCAGATGAGCTGAAGGCCACTGTCAAAGAAACCTGGGCTTCCATACCACCTCAGCAGTGCCACAAACTGATCACCTCCATGCCACGCCGAATTGAGGCAGTAATTAAAGCAAAAGGAGCCCCCACCAAGTATTGAGTACATATACAGTAAATGAACATACTTTCCAGAAGGCTAACAATTCACTAAAAATGTTTTTTTATTGGTCTTATGAAATATTCTAATTTGTTGAGATAGTGAATTGGTGGGTTTTTGTTAAGTAAGAGCCAAAATCATCACAATTAAAAGAACCAAAGACTTAAACTACTTCAGTCTGTGTGCATTGAATTTATTTAATACACGAGTTTCACAATCTGAGTTGAATTACTGAAATAAATGAACTTTTCCACGACATTCTAATTTATTGAGATGCACCTGTATGTATGTATATATATATATATATATATATATATATATATATATATATATATATATATATATAGTATATATACATATATACTGTAGATAGATAGATAGATAGTCACAGAAAGATAGATCAATAGATATATGGATAGATAGAGTGACAGAATGATAGAACGAACAACAGAAAGATAGATAGATAGACAAACAGACCGACAGACAGACAGGATTGCGTCTTCTAAATTCTGTCTGGGTCAGTTTTTTAAACCCAGACTTTAAATCTCAGATAAATCTTTCCTAACAAGGCCAACTGTTTACGCTCTCTCTATTTCTGGATCAATTCTATTCATCAGAACTGTCTTGATCTCTCGCTCTCTTTTTCTTCAGCTCAGAACAAAGCCCTCCACTGGTCAATCTATTCCAAGGTTGTTCACAGACAGGTAAGATCAGTGAAATCACAACTACCTCACCTGGGATCTGTTCCATTAGGTGTGACACTCGAGTTCTGATCCCCGTCTGTGATGTGTAAGAGGGCAGTGGACAGCACGTGTCAAGCTTTGAATGCAGCATCTTGTAGCATGGCAGGCAATACTTGACCTGAAACTGTTTTATAATTCTTTTAGTTAAAAAACATATTATAATTAACATAATATTATTAATAATAAATGTTTCTTGAGCAGCAAACCAGCATATTAGAATGAATTCTGAAGGATCATGTGACACTGAAGACTGGAGTAATGATGCTGAAAATACAGAAATTAATTACATTTTAAAATATATTACAATTGAAAACAGTTATTTTAAATTGTAATAATATTTTACAATATTGCTGTTTTTCCTGTACTTTTTGCCAAATAAATGCAGCCTTGATGACTTCTTTCAAAAACATGAAAAACACTTTCTATTTTCTTAACACAAGTAAATGCTGCAACTCTTTAACAAACTAAAATTGCATCAATGATAAGAATGCTACATCTATAAATGAGTTCTGATGTATGAACTTCATGAAAGAACAAGGCTCGTTCCAGTCTGTAATGTACCTCTCCAAATTGACAATCAAAATAATGCATTTTCTGATGTGTTTCCCCTCAGGTATCCCAGCAGTGGAATCAGCGAGTCACAAAGTCCTGAGTGAGAAATTTCAACATAATGAAAACCAGAAAGAGAGAGAGAGAGGAAAAAAAAAAAAAAAAAACACTGTGCGGGAGTAGCTCCGGTTACAAATGCTGCCGGTGACACCTCATCTTTCAGTTCAAACTCGGCTGTCATCATCTCGGCTGTCTCTTTCACAAACTCCCACACCTAATGTCACCTTCACTCTCTGCAGTCACTGAGAAATTAGTCTCTCACCTTAAACTGCCCTTTCTACATGACAATTATCGCATTTTACATCACATTCATCCTTTGCTCTAGTCCTCACACACTCCTTTCTCTCCCCAGCGGCCGGTTTCTATGAGTTCTCTGCTCGATATTTATATCATTGTTGAATAATTAAAGACTGAAGACTGAGGATAATCTCCTCCTCTCTTTCTCTTTTCATTACGGAAGACCTGTTCTCCAGCACATCTGATTGATTTCAGGTAGCTGGAGTGTCCCACTGCTCTCGGCTCAACATTCAGCCTAAAATACCTGAGAAAACCTGGGAACTCGCCATTCTTCTTGATTACAATTACCAAGCTATTGAGACACTTTCAGTATAACTGGTAATTAGTGGTGTTTGTTAAACCAAGCGTAACTGGTACTAATGCTCATACGCAAGGCTAGCAAATCTAACAAGCCCACAAGATGTCATAGCAACTACATAGCGATTGCCTTGCCTTGTGGTGGTGGTGCACTTCTCGTTTTCATTAGAAAATGTGCATAATCTTGTAAACTTCTCTGATATGGAAGCCAAAACAATTGAAATGTGGGATCAAGTTTAGAGTATGGAAAAGTCACATTGAGTGATTTAAAGTCGCAAAGATGAGAAATAATTTCATAACTACCAGAAATAATTACTATAAAAATGGAATTTAGAGATATAGTCACATTGCAGAAGATAGGTTGTATTATTAGTCGCAATTTCAAGAAATAAATGCAATTCTGAGACAAAGTCACAATAAGAGTGTCACATTACTAGAAACAAAGAGGCAACTGCAAGACACAACTGTAATGAGAAATAAGGCCATAATTACAAGTAATAAAGTTGAAATTAAGAGATATAGTCATACTGTGAGATGTAAAGAAAATTTTCACAGTTTTGAAAGTCACAGTTGACCCTTCGCAAAGACCCGCCCCCTCTTAGTTACTGTTGCTATGCCCGACAAGCCATGCCGCTCTCAAGCCACACATCATGTTCTTGTGCAGTGAAAAATACATCATGGAAACAACGCACTGACAGACAAGACAGAGCAGGTTACTTCTGGTATCAAACAAAGTCTCAGCTTTCAAATTTTGTCTTTTTTAAGAAATTCAAACAATAAATAAAGTTTTGTGGCTCTTTAATGTGTCGTGACAGATCGTGCATAATGAAAACCAGCGCCTCAGTTCAAGCGGCACGTGTATTTTCATATTTACTTAAAGCATGAAATAAACATGAATGAACATCAGAAGGTATTTTATTTCAACCGTGGAAAGACATCAGTAAACACAGTTGTTCATGTTTACCGAAGTTAATCTACTCTCCAGTCTGGTTTGTCGGACAAAATGGCAGATTCTGCGTTATGATTGGTCAGATCGCCTGTCAATCAAAGTCCATGCGAAGGGTCAATTATGAGAAGTAAAGTCACAACTGTGAGACAATTTCGCAAGTACGAGAAATAAAAACAATTACAATGTTGCTTTATATTTCTTGATTTCGACTTGATTTCTTGTATGAGTTACACTGTCTCAAAAAATATTTGCAATTGTAAGATATAAATTCACACTTACAATGTGAATTATAGTGTCGCATTACTAGAAACAAAGTCTCAACTGCGAAATATAAAAGTCACATCTGGGAGAATTCACAATTACAATGTGACTATATTCCTTGATTTCAACGATCTCTTGTAAGAGACAGTAACCTTTAGTTACACTGTCTCAAAAAATATTTGCAATTATAAATTCGCAATTACAATGTGACAACTGCGAAATATAAGTCACATCACATAGCCACAATTACAAGAAAAAAAAACTATTTGGAAGAAATACATTTGTAATTGAGAGTCAAATCCCAAGATATAAAGGCACATTTTTTGTTATAATGTGGAAATTTAAATTAATCTTCACAATTTTGAGACAATGTTGCAATTGTGAAAAAGGTCACAATTTAATAAAAATAGTCACAATTGCAAAGTCACAACTGGTAGACAATGTCACAATTATAAGAAATAGTCATAATTACAAGAAATAATGTTGACATTGAGAGATAAAGAATGACACTGTAAGAAAGTCAGATTTTTAGTTTGAATGTTGCAATTGCAAGAAATAGGTTCAATGATAGGATATAAAGTCGCACTTACACGAAAAGTCAAAAAGTGAGAGATATAGAGTCACATTGCAAGAAAAACTCACATTTTTAGTTAATTGAGAAAGTCGCAATTATGACAAATAAACTTGCAATTGTGAGTCACAATGAGTTACAGTGTCACATTACAAGAAACAAAGTCAAAACTTTGATGAATAGTTACACTGTGAGATGTAAAAACATATCTTGCGATATAAAGTCAAAATCAGGAGATACAAAGTAGCAATTAACAACCTTCCATACTCCACACTCCATACTCCAAGTGAGATTAAATAAGAAAAAGAAGAGCATAGTTGTTAAATTCAAGTTTTAATATCTCTAACTGTGCAATAAATTAACATTTACAGAATAAGTTACAGTATCAGTCACGTAAGGATTAATTGTATTCATCATACATCAGCTTGTATATACATAGAGTTCATGTGACCTAATGAATGGAGAGAGACAGCAGCATACTGGATTAACTCTACAGAGCATCATCTATTTACTATGAGGAGAGGTGAGGAATCTGTACACAACAGGTTATGATGGGGGAAGGATGGATTTACAAGGTTTGTGGACAAAAACTACAACAACTACATAAAAAATAAAAAAAAAATCCAAAAACAACAACAAAAAATTTGGGAGAGGAGAGTAGGATGTAAACTTGCAAACAATACTGTACTGTCCACAGCACGGTTTGTTCAAACAGCTAGCATATCACATGATTTCAAAGTGTACATCTGCAAAACACAGTTACGTCATCAAGTACACATCATTCAGTCGCTCCACTTTTGTTTTATTTACTCAACTTTTCTTGTAAAAATCCAGCAGAACTGACACACTTGTAAACATTTTCTGCCAAGACAAGATTCTCTTTCGTTCCTCCACTGACCTAAAATCTCTCAAATAGATCAAAATCAATAAAAACAGTACAGTAAAATATATCATAAATGCCACAAATTGATGACCTAGAACTTAACGTTACATGTTGCACAAAATAATACCAGCTGACAGCCAAATAAAAAATTTAAAACTAAATATTTCAGATATCTACACTTGATGAAAGACACCTGGAGATGGGAACCAAATACAGCAATATTATAAAAAATATATTCCAGTTTACATACAAGTTAAGTCAGATGAACAGTATCATTATTAACCACCACCACAGAAAATACTTTGAGTCAGGTTGAATTTCATTCTCCTAAACAAACAAAAAAGTGTTTAAAGTTACACACTAACAATGGAAGCCTATCAGGAAAGTGTACAACTCTATCCATAGACCTCCACTGTAAGAGCATTTCCCTTTTCTGAGGTAATAGAAAGAGATGAGAGTTTGATCTGCAATGTTCAATCCATTTCTCACTTGTTTTCCCTCTCTCTCGCATTGTGTGAAGTGTCTTTTCTGTCTTTTTTCCCCTGTTCCCTGACCGACAGTGAAACAGTAACCAAGAAAAGACAGGATCAGAGCGTGAGAACTACAAATCCCTGTGGACTGACTAGAATACATCCTCCTTATTGTTATTCATTAATTTGCCGAGAACATCTGAACCCCCTCCGCTATAGTGCAGTGTTACAATAATGCCACGTCAATCAGTGTAGGTGTGTTAATATTCTCCTTCCTCTCGATTACTATTTCTTATGTCCAAAAATGGATTCAATTTAATGTCTGAATCTTAGTCACCACACCTGGAGGAGCTTTCCACTCATTTGAACCGTGTGGTAGGACTATTAGATATGTAAGCCAGTTTCCACCATTTTCAGTAAAAAAAAAAATAATAATAAAACATAAATAAATAAATAAATAAAATTAAGAAGACGGGTTTATTTCTTGCAATTCCATGAAATAAAAATCACAAAACTTGCAAATGTGACTCTCGTAATTGCAACTTTAGGTCTCACAATGTCACATTTGGCCTCATTCATGAAACATGAACAGAAAGAATTTGTCTAAATTGTTCGTAAAGCCACTCTGATGTAAATTTTTGGAGTTATGAAATATAACATATGACAAAATTAATATATATAGCTAATCAATTAGTTAAATATGAAAATAAATTTCATTCATAAAACAAAAATGATTGAAAACAGCTGCATAGTCGTAATTCAATTATGCTAACTGTGGGATTAATTTCATTCATGTTTTATTATCAAATCTAAGGTTTGAAGCATTTGTGAATCTGAAGAAGAGTTTTCTGGAAGGTCCTTTTATGTCCAAATTTACTCATATATTTACAAAAGATTAATGAATGAGGCCCATTGTGACTTTATTTCTCTTAAAGGAGTAGTTCACTGCAGAATAGAAATTTCCTGATAATTTACTCACCCCCATCTCATCCAAGATGTTCATATCTTTCTTTTTTTCAATCAAAAAGAAATTAAGGTTTTTGAGGAAAACATTCCAGTTTTTCTCCATATATGGACTATAGTGGACCAACAAGTTGAAGGTCCAAATTGTAGTTTCAATGCAGCTTCAAACGGTCTTATTTAGCAAAACGATCATTTGCAATGCAAACGAATGCAAGACAAGCATTTGTGGTAAAACATTTTTTAGAGGAAAATGACCGATCGTTTCACTAGATAAGACCCATTGAAGCTGCACTGAAACTGCAATTAGCACCTTCAACCTGTTGGTCCCTGTTGAAGTCCACTATATGGAGAAAAATCCCTAAATGTTTTCCTCAAAAAAATCTCTTTAACTGAAGAAAGACATGAACATCTTTGATGACATGGGGGTGAGTAAATTATCAGGAAATTTAATTCTGGAGTGAACTAATGAGCTTAACGGTGACAAAATTTATGTTGATTTACAATTACCATTTTGTTTTTTTTACTCTCAGGTGGAAACGGACTTCCATAGTTAGTGCTGTTAAAGATGAAGTGTGTAATTTTTAATTGATATTCTCCTAACTTAATGTGCAGCAATAATGAAGCCATTAGTATGTTGATTTCTGTGAAAGGTGTAAACTCTTTTTGAGCGTCCAGACCAGCCTGATAAGGCAACACTGGCTCAACCAATGGCATAGGTTTGGGGGCGGATCATCTAACCAATAACAGAAAGTGTTTCTTGAAACCTGTATCTTTTTGTAATTCCATTAAGTACCACAAGGGGCGCTGAAATTACACACTTCACCTTTACAGGGATGGTTCACCCAAAAATGAAAACTCTGTCATTAATTACTCACCCTCATTTCTAAACCCATAAGACCTTCGTTCATCTTCGGAACACAAATTAAGATATTTTTGATGAAATCCGAGATCTTTCTGACCCTGCATAGATAGCAACATAACTGAAATGTTCCCAGGCCCAGAAAGGTAGCAAGGACATCGGTAAAACAGTCTATGTGACATCAGTGGTTCAACTGTAATTTTACAAAACTACGAGAATACTTTTTGTGCGCAAACAAAACCAACAATTCTTCTCCCCCGATTTACCGTCTTCTGCCATTATAGAGAGTACCACACGCGTTGTTCACGTGCAGAGGAACACACACTCATGCGTCGTGGTACTCTCGATAACGGCAGATGACGGTAACTCGGGGTTATTTTTGTTTTCTTTGCACACAAAAAGTATTCTCGCAGCTTCGTAAAATTACGGAAGAACCACTGATGTCACATGGACTGTTTTACCGATGTCCTTACAATGTTTTTGGGCCTAAAATTTCAGTTGCATCGGAGGGTCAGAAAGCTCTCGGATTTCATCAAAAATATGTTAATTTGTGTTCCGAAGATGAACAAAGGTCTTACGGGTTTAGAACGACATGAGGGTGAGTAATTAATGAGAGAATTTTCATTTTTGGGAGAACTATCCCTTTAAGAGAATGCAGAGTGTTTTCAGTCTGATTCATTTGTAGTCAGTTGAGAGTCTCGCCTGGAAGCCTGCAGGCAAGCTTTAGCCCTCCAAGATTGGGGTGGAGTAACAGGCAACTCAAATTTCCTGTTTTCTCACAAACTAACACTTCTGTGGTGCTGCTTCACAAAGCTCTCTCGCTCTCTATCTCTCTGCTGTCTGTCCGTCCCTGAGGCACCTTTCTCTGCATCCTGTCTCGAGAGGTTCGCCACCTCTCTCTCTACTATTCGATCATCGACCCTAAATCCTCTCTCACTCTCCGCCTCTTTCTCCTCACCTATTATACTTCCGACGTCACTCATATTGCCCAAGTGCTCCACAGAATCGAACTTCTCCAGGTCGGAGGCTATGGTTTGCAGGCTGATGACTGACATGGAGTCTGACCCTGCCTTCTCCGCCCTCTCTCTCTGGCCCCATCCCGCCTCCCTGTGTTTCTCCACCCACTGCCTGGTTTTCTCTTGATCGGCCCAGTCATTATCCATTAAAGGATTGGCCACCACCCCTCCATATGCCCCTGCCTGGATTACACCCTCAGACTCTGCCCCCACCGGAGAGCTCCGCCCCCCACGGGCTCTGTTGCGCTTTCTGGCGGCACGAATGCGCCCTCTTTGCGCATGGATCTGCTCGCTGATTTGCTCAAGGTTGCGGAGTGCGACAGAATATCGGGTCTTCACCTTTGCCACCCGTTCCTCCAGCTGGACGACTTTGGACTTGTGCTCCTGTTAATGAGTGATGATAATCATAGCACAATGGATAAAAAAAGACAAACAATTTGTCATGTTTATGCACCAAATATATTGATGACATTATGGTAACCAGATAATCATCCAATCAGAAAAAAGTTTCATAATGTTTAGGGTTGCACTAATATTGAAATTCAACCCAATTTTTTTTTTTTTTTTTTTTTATGGTCAATAACCACTAATTGGCTGATGTTAGAAAAAGTTTACTTCTTTATACTACTAAATGTAATAGTCTTACAAAAAAAAAAAGAAAAAAAAAAAGAATAGTTTGTATGCTACAAGTCAAGTTTCTATTCATTCCACCCATCCCTAGTTTGCATTTCATAGAGGATTTCATTTTGTAACTTAAATCGATATGGCAAGCAGACCTTGAATACCTTTACAGCAGAGGCCAGTCTCTGATGCATACCTCTAAGATGTGGTTGAACTGAGCCTTGAGCTCAAAATAAGGCTTGGACTTGATAATGACCCTCTTAAGAGCCTTCTGCAAAGTCTGCACACGCGCTTCTGCTTCCTGACAAAGCTGAGTGACACGCTGGTGCTCCCTCTCGCTCCTCAAACGCTCCTCTTCTGCCTCGTTCACCTGAAAACAGAAACATGTCAAACGTGATATCCTCTTCTGTTCTCAACAGACATTTAATTGATTTTATTCTCTTGTCTTTCTGTATCATTCATACAAAGATTTGACAAGTCAATATCGCATCAACCCTGTCAATAACAGAGTATTCTTAAGAGTTTGTAGAAACGTACAGTGGAAGATAACATTCAGGAATGTTAAAGGTACGGTACTTCAGTATCGAGTTGATGCTAAAGAAAATTCAACAATATCAATTGGTCTACAGTGTAAATGTCCAATATATTTCTGAGTGTTTACTTTGCTGTTTCTGAAACTTTCACAGTTAACCTTTTTTTGTATTTTTGTTCTATTGTTTTCAGTTGCTCTATTACTGGTAACTTGTTTCTTTACTCTATATTTTATTACTGATTGTTTACTAAAATGGTAGAGTAAATTGAAAACTTTTTGTTAGGTTCAAGTTAACATTAATTGCCTGAACAACCCATTTTCTTTCTATAATGTGATGCATTTCAAAGTAAGACAGGATATTGAATGAGAAAAAAGCAAGCCTTTTTTTTTTTTTAAATCTGGGAATGGAATAAATTGTTAAAAGAGGGCATTACAAAACAGAATGGAGCCAGACTGAATGCGAGTTTGCTGAAATAACAATCTGGCTATCCAGAAAACCATTCAGCCTAAGTGACATCAGGAGAAAAGTCATTGCAGAGAAAGTTTTTACATTTGAATTAAAGATAACAAAGACAATTTTATTCTTTGAAATAACATGCACCAATAGATCATTCCCAATAAGACCAGGTATATCCAATGTTTTGTTCTGTTGTAATTTGTTTCTTTGGTATTTTTTTTTATTACTGACTGTTTAGTCAAATGATTAATTAAAAACTTGAAGCATTGTTCACTTAATTTGTATATTTGTTTGATTGTTGCTATTCTATTGCATGCAATTTGTTACTTAATTCTTTATTACTGACTATTTACTTGAATGATTAATTTGAAAACTTTAAGTACTGTTATTTGTATTTTTGTTCCATTCCTTCCAATTCCATTTTGTCTGTACTTCATTACCGACTGTTCACTTGAATGATTAATTTATAAACCTGAATCAGTGTTTACTTAATTTGCAACTTTCACTTGAATGATTTATTGAAAAACTTGAGGCAATAATTGTAAAAAGGGAGTGTGTTTAACAGTATTTAAGTATTTTCTATGCAACTGGAATTGGCATCAAGAATCTTGAAAATTCACTAGCATTGGTATTGACTACTGAAGTTTAGGTGACAACCCAACTGGAAACAAAAACTGTAGGATGATTTCACATCGAAGAAGTGCTGCTCAATTTTACTGGCAGGGTTTGAATAAAATATAAATGAAGACATGTGACCTTGATCTTTAAGTGTAGGTGTGCATTCATCAGCATTATTGATTGCTCCCACTGTGACAATCAAAGCCACACTGCCATTAAAATCCACACTAACCAGCTGTGCACATTCAAAGACGACACATTAAGATTTAACAAGGCAAACCTATAATTCTGACAACGAGGGATTGATTTTAGCAATTAAGACCTGTTGTAAACCTAAAAGCACTTGTGTTTTTGAGCAAATTTATGCCACCGCCTATTGCCATAATTATCTTAGAGCGATGCTGAGTCACTGTGTTGTACCTTGGCTGTGGCGTGGTTTAGCATCTCTTGCCAGGTAGGGTCCAATGTGTTCCTGTCAGCCAATAAACCTTGCTCAGCCACATAAACCATCTCTCTGGCAGCCGTGTGCATGGAGACAGCCCTCTCGTACCTCAGCGCTGCCTTCTGGGTCTCCTGTTGAGCCTGTGGGTAAGGTCATCCATCATATTTCATATACAGCAATCAATCACTCAGCTCTGCAAACATGCAGCCAATCAGAGGAAGGGATGCTGACCTTACAGAGAGCCATAAAGTGAATGGGCACTGCAAATCCTTCCAAACTTTATATCAGGTTATATGCATGTAATAAAACACTAGCTACAGGATGTGGGATTAGTATGGAAGAATATAACAATTATACAGCAATATTATTTTTTATGTAATAAGACAAAACCCAAGAGAGATGTACTCTGCATAGCACTTCACAAATCACAAACCATAACCATCCACTTTAAATAACGAGGATGTAATGGCCAATGGGAGTTGAGGACTGTAAAGCTGACATCCATTCATACCGCAAACAAGGATGGATCTGAAAACCGTTTAGATGAAAAAGCTTAGCTTGCTGTCAGTGAAAATTGCTGTGCACAGATCAGAACACCCAAACCAATCAATAAAAGTCAGGAACCGAGAATGGCAGACCATATTTCATTGGGATAACTCGCTGGAAATATGGCATCCTCGCCAAGGATGATATCTGACTTTGGCTACGTTCACATCGACAATTGCATTTACTAGCAGACTCTTCAAATGCTCAGTTTACAGGAGGGGATCGAATGATGTCTGTATGAATGAATATCTGAAGCCAAGACCCTTTTTTATTGTTACAAAAGCTTTTATTTACAGTTACAAATTACAGTTGAACCACTGATGTCACACAGACTGTTTTACAGATGTCCTTGCTACCTTTCTGGGCCTGGGAACATTTCAGTTGCATTGCTGCAACTCCAGGGTCAGGATAACTCCAGAAAGTCTCATCAAAACTGAAACTACATTGTGCTATAAATGGAAGGCACAAGTCAAAGCTAAATAAACCAACAGTACATTTGAAAAAACCCAACACATACATGCAGAAGAGATTGGCTGTTCATTGCGGTTCATACAACACAGGCTAATTAAACTCGCTCTCAAAATTCGATTGTGAGACTTGAAAATCTCAGCAGGTAAGGCTGAACACAAAATGAGGATGCCGCTCTTGTTTATAAATGACAGGTTTGTGAATATAAGTGTATTTAGTATTCAAAACAGGACTCGCAACCAAATTCTGCTGCTGTGTAAATGTAGCCTTTATTTTACACAACATTCACTGATAAAGATTTATTCAAATCACTTGGGAAAAGTAAAATATGCCTATAAAAGGGTTTCTTAAAGCGTAAGGTCACTACTAAAAGCAGACACACATCATTTTCAGAAAACTATGTCATATTTCTCAGCAAACCCTATCAGGCGGTGTAAGACATAAATACGAGAACTGAATTCAAAACTGATAGAGGCAAAAAACACATTTTCAAAATTTACCAGACTGTGGGCTGCCTGAACGACTAGTCGAGTAATCAGTCTAAAGAAAGCCCTGTATAATTTGGCTGGTTTTTGGGTTCATTTGACACAGACATGTTTCTAAGAGAGAAGGCTACATAAAACGTATCCTTGTGCTCGGAGAGCAAAGAAAAAAACAGAATGTAAAGGTCTCGAGACACATTTTTTAAAATGTGGACTATTTTTAACTTGACATTCTGTCTTAAAGTGGTCATATGACGTTGCTAAAAATAACATTATTTTGTGTATTTGGTGTAATGTAATGCGTTTATGCAGTTTAAGGTTAAAAAAACACATTATTTTCCACATACTGTACATTATTGTTGCTCCTCTATGCCCCGCCTTTCTGAAACGCACCGATTTTTACAAAGCTCATCGTTCTGAGAAGTGATGCGTGCTTTGATTGGCCAGCTATCCAGTGCGTTGTTATTGGCCGAATACCTCAAGCGTGAGACGGAAATGTTACGCACCCTTACCATATTGTGATGCCGTGTCCCGGTGCGACGACACAAAAACAATAAAACCCATTACAAACGAGGCATTTGTTGAATCCAGTGGGGACATAATTACTGATTATAATGACTTATACTGTCTTTTTATGCGTCGCGTTGCATCGCGCCGCGTAAACATTACCATGTCTGCATTTGTGATCGGAGAAACGACAAACAACAAGCACTACTCTACACAGCTCAAAACTCGCGTTTGAATCGTCAGTGGCAAATTCTTTAAATATGAAAACATACTCACAGGCTGTGAGTAAGAAGCGCCAGACTGTCCTTGCAAAGTTGGAATTGCCCCACTTTATAGAAACAGTCTTTGTGCACAGCTGGCAGGCTACTCCCAGGTTCAGGAAATAGTCCTCCGTAAAATGCGCTGCACACACTCTAATATTTGGGTTGAACTGTTCTGGAACAGTGTTGTAAATACAACTTAACCACTGATTTCTAGTTGTGTCCTCTTTTGGAAGCCCAAACAAAGTAGTTTCGCTTTCACAACGAAACAGCGTCTCCAGGACATGGTGCCGGCGGCAGCAACAATACTACAGCGAGAATAAAAATCCTGCCCCCTTTCATTGCGCATCAGTTTGGACTGTGTTTTGCAAATCTCCCCACACCGTGACGTAGACATGTGGGGGTGTGTTTGAATGAGCCGTTTAAGGAGGGCGTGGTCGAGTCTTAACTTTTATAAAAAATATCTCTTTGGTTTTGAGACTTTAGTCTTTGCAACTTCAGGGATTTTATCTATGCACAAACAGCTTGTAACACTCCAAGAGAAAGGAAAACTTGAAATCGCATCATATGACCCCTTTAAAAATGCAAAGCTCATGGCGACATGCTCAAACAACAGCACAAGTGTATGGCTGAAGCAGCACTGCTCTAAAGGAGATCAATTTAAGGAAACAACAATTTCAAGGGCATTTTGTATGCAAGCTGTCTAATACACAAACACACCACACAAATATGTAATATGAAAAAGATGAGATGAGAGATGCAATACAAACGATAACGGCCGCAGCTATGGGCAACTGGCAAGGGCGGCTTTACCACAACTAAGTGTCCTTCCCATATATGTACACACACTGCCTTTCAAAAGTTTGGGATCAGTAAGATTTTTAATCTTTTTTAAAGAAATTTCTCAAGCTCACCAAGGCTGCATTTATTTGATCAAAACAGCAATATTGTAAAACATAATTACAATTTAAAATAACTCTTTTCTATTTTAACATACTGTAAAATATCATTTATTCCTGTGATGCAATGCTGAAATTTTTTTTTGGAACCCGTGATACCTTTTCAGGATTCTTTGATGAATAAAAATTTTAAAAGAACAGGATTTATCTAAAATAGAAATATTTTCTAACAATATAAGTCCTTACTATCAGTTTTTATCAATTTAACAATTTAACTTAGATTCCTTACTGAATAAAAATATTAATTTCTTTCAAATGTCTCGAGAGAGCGAACGAGATCTAAATAAACAACCACTACATTTACTAAGCTTGTCTACTCATCTGCACTCAAACTTATTTACAGTTTTCATGAGAGGGCCGATGATGACAAAGTCAAAGTTTAAATTCTGTGTTGGTTCAATTGTTTTCAATTACTCTCTATAGCCTCAGCTAAACGATTTTCATCAGTTCAATTACATATTCGAAATTGGTTGCAAAATGCTAATGAAAAGTGATGTGCAAATCACACCTCGTGTTATCAGGGTTAATCACATTAGCACACTCACTCTTTCACCATAATGATCACTGCAATGAGAAATGTTTTCTGCTTCAGTGGGAGGATTTTTCGCAATAATTAGAGACTGGAAATGAATCAGCAAACTACAAAAACATCTTGAACTCATCTGACACACACACACACACACACAGATGTTGATGGTTTTTATACCGTACAAACTGTATGTGCTATTGCCCTACACGAACCCTACACCTAACCCTACCCCTTACATACAGGACACTTTGTGCATTTTTTGATTTTGAGACCATTTAGTATGTTTTTTGAGCCTTTTGAATTACGGGGACATAGGCAGTGTCCTCATAAACCACCTTCAATTTGTAATACCTCTGTCATACCCATGTCATTAAACAAATTTGTGTCCCCGTAAACCACAAATACCAACCCACACACACACCTCTTTAGCGAGTCTACGGGCTTCGTAGTAAGGTCTGGCTTTCTCAATGCAGGCTCCCAGCTGAGAGCCCTGAGCGTTGAGTTTGCGTGCCGAGTCTGTAAGGATCCTCCTGTAGCTGGATCTCGCTTCCTAAACGAGTGTTAGACAGAGATAATGAGAAAGAGTGAGAAAAACAATGCTCAAATTGGCACGATGAGAGAAACAAATCCAAACAATACATACATTATTACTCTAATTTAGCAGTTCTCAACCGATGAGGACTCGCAACCCAAACATGGCTCATAAAGACAGTAGTAAAATAAACAATAGCGAAAAAAAATAATAAAGGAGAAAATAATAACGGAGTCTATTTACACTAACTCCGCCCACCAACATGTGTTTACGCTAGACAACATTGCAAAAGACTGCTGCTGAACGACAGCTTCAGTGGCGAAGATGGTAAAGCACATAATAAGCACTTTTTGATGCGATCGACCCGAGTTCAATTCCGCCTTTTGCCGAACTCGTTCTCCCTTTTCACATCTTACATCGGGAAGGCATGTATTTTCAATAAAAAATTAAGGAAATAATCAAAAAGTTGAAAATGAAGTATCGGGTAGGGTTAGGGTATAAGGGAGGGTTTTATTGTCCCAATAAGGCAGTATCCATTTAACAACTTTAATAAAAATGTTCATTTACGCTCAAAACATTATCACTGCATAATGTTTTATAATGTACTACAATACTGAGGCGCAGATATTTGCCACTATTTGCAATAAGTACTAGAAAATTCGGCTATTTTTACATGGTGTAATTAGAATAAATCGCTATTTGCACTTAGTGTAAATAACGTATCACTAAGAAAATGCTGCAATTTTCACTTAAGTGTAAATAGAATCCATTGCTATTTGCACTTAGTGTAAATAGCATTTATCACTATTTACACTTAGTGCAAATAGCTGCTGTCAAATAATAAAGTGTAACAAAATGCATAGTTAGAATTCCTAAATAAATTTTCAAGCCAGGGCTTGAATGCAAACATGGCTATGACTCTTTTTTTTCTTTCTTTTTTCTTTTTGTTTAAAACACTGTGTCATGTACACTGCCACTCAAAAGTTTGGGGTTGGCATAAGATTTTTCCGTTTTTCAAGTCTCTTATGCTCACAAGACTGCAGAGAAAAAATATAGTAAAAACAGTAATATTGTGAAATATTATTACAAATAAAAAATAACTGTTTTCGATTTAAATATATTTTATAATATATTTCTGTGATACAAAGACTAATTTTCAGGAGCCATCACTCCAGTCTTCAGTGTCACATGATCCTTCAGAAATCATTCTAATATGCTTATTTTCTTCTCAAAAACATTTATTATTATTATAAATATTGAAAACAGTTGTGCAGCTTCATATTTTTATATAAACCATAATACTTTTTGAAGAACAGCATTTATCTGAAAAAGAAATCTTTCATAAAATTATAAACATCTTTACTGTCACGTTTGAGCAATTTTATGCATCCTTATTAAATAATTATTTTCTTTTAAAAATTTCTTACTGACCCCAAAGTTTTGAACTGTTAATTATAAAGACTGTGTCACTGCACTTCATTTGAACTGAATTACTGCATTATGTACAATATAAATTTTCACTATATCATCCCTTCTAGCCAGACATTGTATAGCCATTAAAAAGAAATCTGTTTATTGGTCACCCACTGAAAAGTTTGCAAACCTGCCGGTACTAATTTGTGCCTTCACTAAAGTCAATAGAACAGGTTTGAAGTGATCACCATCAGCTTAACCAAATTTGATGTCAAGATATCATATAGTTTAAAACTGAATCTCTCTAAGGCTGTGTACTGTCTACATTGGCAGCTCACTAGATTTTGAGAAGCATCCAGTAGTGTCATACATATTACTCACATCCAGCTGTAGTTCCAGTCTGTTGATCTCATCACTGGCCTGATTCAAGTGTTCCAGCTCCTCCTGACAAATGCAAAACAGGGAGGGAAGACAGTTAACATTCATATACTATTAATAGATGTATTAAATAACAAACAAAGGTATATGAATTTATATAAAACCAGCAAAACCACAGACAAACAAATCTTTATAACATTTTGCTATTATAAACCATTAATTAAAGCAAAAAGTGAATAATATGTATCATAGTTCATAGTCATAGACACAATATCAAGTTTATTTGGGTCCAAATCCTAATACCTGAATCCTGGGGTCCAGCTCTTCCTCATATTGCTCCTCATCTTCATCAAACTCAGCCTTATCTTTCTCCGCCACCACAGTGTTCTCGGTTTTGCTCGTAATTTCCTCGTTTCCTCCATCCCCGCTTCTGTTTTTCAGGGTGTCGTCCCTCTCCTCGGTCTCCACCGCGGCGCTCTCCTCTCTCCACTCCCCTGACTCAGGCTCCCCGGATCCGGGGGGGTTCTCACGCTGACGCCCCGGTTCCATCCGCGGCCTTCAGAATGACCCGTTTTGTTCTTATAAATCACAATATATTAGTGCTTAAATGTTTGCCATGCCTATAAATACATATTTACCCGCGAACTTGCCGGTAAA
This sequence comes from Onychostoma macrolepis, assembly GCF_012432095.1. Classification (NCBI taxonomy): domain Eukaryota; kingdom Metazoa; phylum Chordata; class Actinopteri; order Cypriniformes; family Cyprinidae; genus Onychostoma; species Onychostoma macrolepis. Next base: position 8,421,569 of record NC_081173.1, read on the forward strand.
GAGCTACATAACCGGTGAATGAGAGTCATTTAACGGCGCAGGCGTGTTGTTTGTAGCGGTAGCGTCATGCAGCGATGCTGACGGCGCAGAATGACCCGAGCTGAACCGTTAGCTTCGCCGCTAACTGCAGAAATCACAGCTGCCTCTCCAGACCGTCACCGCACTGCTCAAGGCTCATAAATACAGCCACAGCTCCAGCCTGACATATAGACGGTCACTGTTTTTGTCCCTGGTTGTGTTGATAGTTTCCGTTATTTCTTAACCTCCTTATTTCTCCATCTCTAACTGCCTCTTTGTTTTGGTCCAGAGTGATCATTACAAACATTTTCCATGGAAACCGTTCCAAAGTTTTCGCCTTGTTACTCCACTTACTGTTATTACTGCAAAATCAAGCTAAATTAATGTGAGACCTTCAAAAAGCATAAGTATATTTACGGGGTTTTTCCTCTCTGATATTATATATATGTATATGTATATATATATATACTGACAAGTACACGTCAAGTATTTCAATTTAAAATAGCATTTTACCCTGGAAACATCAAATGTAATAAATTACGTTAAAAATTAAATATTTACTAAAAATATACACATCTTGCAGTGTAACATTATTAACATTACTTTGATAAGTTCATTTTCGTATTTTTCTTATCACCTTATTGCAAAGAAAATACCACATTAGCCTGTTATTTACAGTGTTTTATTATTACTGTAACTGTTATTTTACTTGAATGAAATAATATTACAATGTAATTCCATTCATGGGAATTTGTTTTGGAAATGGAAATTGTCATGAAAATAATGTACAAATTTAAAATTATTATAATTTTTATTCATCTTTAAAAAAAAAAATAGCGGGAACTGGACATGTTTTTATAAGATTCACCCATTAAGACTCAAATTTATTCATCTCCATCATCATAAAAGCTGAAACTGAATTCTGTAATTTCCCCCCTAATTACTTGCGACTGAAATGTAAATTTCATGGCCTAAATTTCCATGTTATCAATTTCAAGGACCAAATTTCCATGTCATCAAACAAAAAAGATAGCAATCAGTGTAAACAGTATTTATTTTAGTCAGTTTACCTCAGACACAAACATGTAGCAAAGACAGTACAAAAGCAAAATTAAGTCAATAAGGGAATAATAATGCGCAAACAGTCTCATAAACAGCTAACGGCTTTGAACTATGTATAGAAACAGTTTTTTTTTTTCTAAACAGATGAACTTGCAGTGAAATACACAAAAATAGTGCTCATTACAGATAATGTCTCCAGTCTGTCTATAAGCTGTAATTTTCAGAATCATTCTCAAGTGAATGGTGTATTTTTCAGGGCTGTTTTTCCTTTTTCCTTTATGTATGGCTCTTTTGTCTCTTCCAGAATCTCTTAACCTCGCTGTGTCCATGTGGCGTCACCACCATGACCCTGTGAGCGGGGTTCTGCCAAACCAGCACACCTAAACCCTGCAGGACAAACGTTATACTGTCAGTATTGTGTGCATCACTGCAGGACAGACAGCTGCTGCTTATAAAGCACAGCAAGCACACATGGAAAGATGCTATTTTTTTTACCTGAGCCCTGTCCCGCAACACTTCAAAATCAGCCTGGGATAAAAACTGGTTGTATAAGACTCCTGAAAGAATGAAAAACAGACAAAAAAAAATAAAAAAATGCACCAATGTTTGTATATTTTCAGATGGCGTTTATGGCCCCTACCCCAAACCCTATTCCAATGCAAAATTTTATTTGCGTTACATTTCTCTAACACGCTTCTTATACAGTCTGACATTTACATTCGAGAGAATGAACCCTGCAGGTCACCCATGGAATGGAAACAAGTTCTCTATGCCATAATATCATCAAAATGTAATTTATTTTTTTCTTGAAATGGAGACAGCCATTCCCAGAGGTTACATTTAAATGCAACAGTAACACTGTATTATTTAAATAACTGAAATTACTAATGTAGAAAAATGTATAATTAATGTAATGTGGATATTTGAAGGAAAAACATAAACGGAGTAATGTAAATTTGCTTTGGAACTGCAGAGCTGGTCTCATATGCACAGACACACACTCACCCTCAGTGAACTGTAAGCGATCTTTCTCGAGCTCCCACAGCCTGATCTGATCTGTGATGGTTGGGGGAAGGGTGGGGGTCTGAAGGACAGAATGATACATGGAAACAAGCTCATGCATCAAGCAGTGGATATTTGCATAGCAGTATAGAATTTTCATGATAAGAATCACCATATTGCACAAGGGAGACACCTAAGGGACATCTAAGCCTATAAGGGGAAACTATAGAGTGCTGTGAGATGACATTTTTGTAGGCCAAAACCCAGAAACAAGTTAGCATTTTTTTTAGCATTTCCTGTTTCATCATCCTGAAATCAATGTTTTTTTGGTTAAATGCCTGAAACAAGGTCTGTGGTGAATGTAATGTATTTTCACACTTTATTCTATGGCATAAAATAAAATAATACCCCATTTGTGTTTTTTAAAGCTTTTACTTGTCTTGAAAAAATCAGTTGCTAACCAGTGCCTAAACGGGATTACCGAGGACATTAAAGATCACACTGAACAGGTAAAATTCATCTACTCAATAGTCACCTCTACAGCCTTGTTGTGTTTATTATCACACTCTTTCAAGCTATTCTAACTCAAACTTACAGGGAAAAATGTTTTCAATAAAGACTGATAGAGTTTTAGAAGCTTAAAGAGTTCACCCAAAACATTTTTATTTAATTACCTTAATTACCTTCAAGTTGCTCAAGATTTTCTTTCTTCTGTTGAACACAAAACAAGATATTTTGAAGAATGTTGGTAACCAAACAGTTGACGGTACCCATTGACTTCCATAGTATGGTAAAGAAATACTATGAAAGTCAATGAGTACCGTCAACTGTTTGTACACCAACATTCTTCAAAATATCTTGTTTTGTGTTCAACAGCTGAAAGAAAATCATACAGGTACTTAGGTTTTAAAATTCATAAAATTTGTTTCTTTCTGAAGATGAAAAATCAACAATGAAAAAATTGTGTACAGCCCGGTACATACCAAGCTGATGGTCGGCCGTTGGGCAGTTTTTGTTCGTCGGCCAACTACGTTTTCTCAGTGTGTTCCACGCCCTCTGCTTTTTTTGTCCGATTCGACATGTTGAATCAGCGTCGGAGCTCGTCGGTCAGTCGGGCCATCTGATCATTCTGATTGGCTGTTCAGCTGGCGAACCAGTGCGCGAGAAATGCGCAGAACGGACGTGCTACTTGACCGTCGAGTGTCGAGCGTCGGCTTGGTGTGTACCGGGCTTTAGAATCATACATTTTTGTTGGCCACAGAGCTTATTTTCTGCAAAATTAAGAAGCCAGTGGAAAAATCCTATTGGCTTTTTTTAAGAACGAACCAGAGAGCAACTTTCCAGGCAGGCCAAGAAAAATAAGTCATTATTAAAGTGCTTTATGGGATTAATAGATTTTTAATGAATAGGATTAATGAGATTTTAAATTAATCTACTGGATTTTTAACACAAAACACACAAATTTAAAGAAATCCTTATAAGCACTGCATTTAATTAATTCAACCCATTTGAATAAATATTCATTATTATAAATGAATAATTACTAGAAATAATTATTAATGATTAATTTCTTAGCTATAATCACTCAGCCCTAAAAAATTAATTAAAACCCTTTTTATAAGCACAATGGTAAAAATAAAACATTCGAGCAATTACCTGTTTAAGCATTACTGGGTGTGCTCGGGTCCTTAAGAAGTGAATGATCTGAAATCACAAAACACGTCAAAACAGCCTTATCATTAGAAGAACAAACCAATCTGCAGAACAACAGGTTGTGGGATGCAGTGACTGCACGTGTCTCTCACCTGCTGTGCAGTTATGCCGTTAGCGATGGCCTGCTGCACCGACTCTCTGGTTACCTGAGCAACCACCAGGTTTGGAAAGCGATACAGCATCTCGCTAAATAGAGCTACTAGTGCAATCTGGAGTTCAGAGTCTGTCAGAGAGAGATGGAGGAAGCTTGTTTTCCTTGGCTGATCTTATGCAGTGTATTGCATTTTAGACAAGTCAGGGTGTGTGATGTGCATGACATACTTGTGTAGGCATATACACGGTAATTTGTTTCTACAATGATGAAGCCTGTGTCTCCTGTTCCTGGTGTGGCTCCGAGTGCAGAAGAGGCAGATCCAGAGGCAGGGTTTAATGTGACCCCTGCAGCTAGAGTTATGGCCAGCCTGGTAGGGTAGTACCTCCTTGACTTCCTCTGTGAAAAGATGATGTAAACTGGTGCAACTGCTTTTTTTAGTTATATTTAAAGTCAACTTTCCAATACAATGCAAGTAAAAATTTGTGACAATGTTAGATTACTATAAAATTATAACAGCACTAGTAATAAATAAATAAATAGTTATTAATATTATTTACATATACAAACACTACCATTCAAAAGTTTGGGTTCAGTAAAATATTTCTTTAGAAAAAATTTATATTTTTATTCAGCAACCACGCATTAAATTGATCAAAAGTGTCAATAAAGACATTTATTTTGTTACAAAATATTTCTATTTCAAATCAATGCTGTTTTAAAATAAACTTAAAATAAATTGTTTCCACAAAAACATGAAGCAGCACAACTGTTTTTAACATTAATAACAATATGATTTGTCTTGAGCAGCAAATCAGCATATTATGATGATTTCTGAAGAATCATGTGACACTGAAGAGTGGAGTAATGATGCTGAAAATTCAGCTTTGTATCACAGAAATATATTACATTTTAAAATATATTCAAATAGAAAACAGATATTTTAAATTGTAATATTTAAAAATATTACTAGTTTGCTGTATTTTTAATACTTTTAAATACTGTATTTTTTTTTTTTTATGTTTTTTGCATATTTGTGACACTTGAAGGATTCAGATCATCAAACAAATTTTAATATTACACAAAGATAACCCAAGTAAATACAAAATGCAGTTTTTAAATAATGATTTCATTTATTAAGGGAAAACAGCTGTTCAAACCTGCCTGGCCCTACGTGAAAAAGTAATTGCCCCCTAAATCTAATAACTGGTTGTGCCACCCTTTGCAGCAACAACTGCAATCAACCGTTTGCGATAACTGGCAATGAGTCTTTCACATCACTGTGGAGGAATTTTGTCTCACTCTTTGCAAAGCATTCCCAGACCATCACACGACCACCACCATGTTTGACTGCTGGTATGATGTTCTTTTTATGAAATGCTGTGTTGGGTTTACGCCAGATGTAATGGGACACACACCTTCCAAAAAGTTGAACTTTTGTCGCATCAGTCCACAGAATATTTGCCCAAAAGTCTTGGGGATAATCAAGATATTTTTTGGCAAATGTGAGACGAGCCTTTGTGTTCTTTTTGGTCAGCAGTGGCTTTTGCCTTGGAACCAGAGTGGCCTTCAGGAGAACCGATCTGCCCCGCTCATAAATTGGGCCGGCAGACTCGCCTGCTTTTTTAAAATTTATTTAACATTTTTTTTACATACACAGAATAACGTATATGTGTTTAAGTTACTGTGTGACTGATAACTAAGTTAATAACACTAGATTTGAATTTAACATTCAAATGTGACGTTTTCTGTTGTCTCTTCCTCTGCACAAGTCACGTGTCCCAGATCGTTACCATTAATGCTGTGGTGTGAGTTAGCGAGAGTGCGCTAATCGTGGGAAGAATAAAATGGATAGTAAAAAAAAAAATATGCCTGGAGGAGCTGAAAGAGCCATTGGCATTGAAAAAGGCAAAAAAAAAAAAGGCATTGGAGGATGACACGGCCAAATGTGCCAAACTGACAAATATTTTTTTCAAGACAAACGAGCACACGTGAACTGACGACTCAAGGTACAGTGACTAGCAACATTTACAGTTATGCATTTGGCAAACGCTTTTATCCAAAGTGACTTACATTGAAGGATTTTTTTTTTATTCAGTTTAGGTTTTTTTCTAATGATTGTCTGTTTCAATTAAATGTAAGTGATTTTAGCCTGTTCTTTCTTTCTTTCGAGATGCTTACTGATTTTCCATTTAGTTATTGATGACTGCTTGGCAGCTTTCAATTTTGAATTGAACTTTTTTTTTATAATGTTACAGTTGAATGTTTTGTAGCAGAAATGTTTCATATAATTTATTTCATTATTTTATTTATTACATTGACATATGACATATTTAAAAAAAAAAAAACAATAGTGCAAAAAGTATATTTCTTACCGCACTATTTTTGTTTGAATGCAAACCATTTTTTCATAATGTAACAGTTGGATTCTTTGTTGCATGTGATTTGTTATTGATATTTATGGCCATATTTACATTATTCATATTTTTTATTGAAACATGTCAAAAATAAATATAACAGGATAGTAAGAACAGATCTGTCACTTCATTTATCCAGATTCCACCACGGTGGGAGGGGGTTGGATGGGGATAGGTGGTGGGCTGGTCTTGAGCATTACACTCCCGGGCTGAAAATGGATCCCACTCTGGCCCTGCTTGGAACTCTCCCATGGATGCCGTTTTTGCCCAGTCTCTTTCTTATTGTTGAATCATGAACACTGACCTTAATTGAGGCAAGTAAGGCCTGCAGTTCCAAGTTTTCTCCATTTGTGGATAATGGCTCTGACCATGGTTTGCTGGAGTGCCAAAGCCTTAGAAATGGCTTTATAACCCTTTCCAGACTGATACAGGTTAACTATTTTGTTTCTCATCTGTTCTTGAATTTCTTTAGGTCGCGGCATGATGTGTTGCTCTTTAAACATGCTTCACTTTGTCAGACAGGTTCTATTTAAGTGATTTCTTGATTCAACAGGTCTGGCAGTAATCAGGCCTGGGTTTGGCTCGTGAAATTTAACTCAGCTTTCTAAAATAATGTGGTTAATCACAGTTCTTTCATGATTTAATAGGAGGGGGCAATTAATTTTTCATGTAGGGCCAGGTAGGTTTGGACAGCTTTTTTCCCTTAATAAATGAAATCATCATTTAAAAACTGCATTTTGTATTTACTTGCATTATCTTTTTGTAATATTAAAATTAGTTTGATGATCTGAATCTTTTAAGTGTGACAAATATGCAAAAAAAAAAAAACAGGAAGGGGGCAAAAACCTTTTCACGGCACTGTACATTTTTATTATTATCTATATATTATATGTATAGTTTGATCCTCACACAAAGCTAGTCAGCATTTTTACTTGATGACTGACCTTTCTTTGGAAAACCAGACCAAACTCTCGTAAATGCTGCAAAAATGTGAGCAGAGACTCACTCATGCCCTCCACAGAATAATCCTGCAAGACAAACAACAATCACATTAATACAAATCAAAACATTTTAATAAGCAAGCAAGCTAATCTACTTCATGGGACTATAGCAGAATGGCTTCTTTAATTTAATTACCATAAGTAATGGCTTTTATCTCTGACTCATATGTTATTCTTGACATTGTAATAGCAATACTCACCCTACCAAGAGTGGAAAAACTCAGTTGGAACAAAAAGGAAAGAATCTCCACCAGGTCCATTCCTCTTGACTATGAAGGAGAAGATCAGACTGTTAATAAGGAAGTGGAGCCAGATTTTCCACCACACTAACCACGTTTACATGCAGCCTAATAATAAAATCAGAATGACAACTCATCTGAATGAAAAGTCATCATGTAAACACCTTGAACGAATAAAAATGATCAGACTGAAGGAAGAAGTGCAAGTCTTGAATAATTCACCAAATAGGAGCGATTGGCAAGCAAACATCTGTATCTGACAACTTTCACAGGCAGATTCAAAAATATGTTGTGCGCATATGCAATGCAGTGCAGAGCAGAAACTCTCTCACCCAGTGATCTTTGCAAATTACTCTCATCCAGATGTCTAGTTATTAAAGGCCATATGTTTTCATTAGATAGAGATATCATTTTGGGATGCTTTTTCAAATTCTTAACTTTTGTTAAGCAAAGTTAGCAACGCAAGAAGAAAGCCATGTTTTTCAGTTTGTTAGAAAGGCAAAAACACTGTTGTACCATGCTAAGTTGTTTATCTTTCTTCAACAGCACTCAGAAGGTTCTCGCTGTTATTGCACTTTTTGCACGCACATAAATTTTATTCACAATTTCAACTGGGTGAATCTGCTGTCATACTATTCTGTGCACGTAAACCTTCATATGAGACATCTATCATAATGTGCGGTATATTCAGGGCCAGATTTACTAAACAGGGCAAATTAGCGTGAGATCACAATCCCATAAACACATCGATGAGAATGGAGAGTTCTGCAGTTGATCTACTGACAATATTCAAATGAAAGAACACAGACACAGCCAAATCATACCCATAATGACCAAGGCATAAAGACCCAGAAGAGATGAAAACTGCATTATTTTTAGTAAGGGGACGAAACTTTGCAAGCACTTTAAGAGTCTCAAAAAAAAAAAATCTTTTTTTATTTTTTAACAGATTTTTACACAAAATTACATTTTATGTTGGGGTCATGTTGGACCTGATAATGCATTGAGTACCATTAGGTGACACAAATACGTTTTGTTAAATTACCTATTAAGTTACATTAGTGTAAAAAAAAAAAAGTTTGTAAAATATATTTATAAATATATTTCCCCATATCTCACATACTTTTGGGACTGAATTTTGTTGTTAAACATGAATACGTACACTTATTAAATGAACTACTGCAGCATAAAAAATTATAACTTCTTTTCATCTGGAAGTGAAAGTTCATGCAAGTAAAATAAATTTTTTTTTGGTTGAAAACTTTTCAGAGTAGTGTGTTGTTCGTGTTAAAAATAAATGTGTAGGTTTCATAAATTTGTACAGTTTTTAGCAATATAAAGAGTTATAAAGTCAAAGGAATTTAATAAAATTAAGATTATATATTCTTATCAATTTCATACTATGATAAATTCAAATAAGATTTCTCACCAATATTGCATATATATGTATACATACATACATACATACATACATACACACATATATATATATATATATATATATATATATATATATATATGACCCTGGACCACAAAACCAGTCATAAGTTGCACGTATGTATTTGCAGCAATAGCCAGCAAAATTATTGATTTTTGGTTCATGCCAAAGGTCATTAGGATATTAAGTAAAGATCATGTTCCATGAAGATATCTTGTAAATTACCTACCGTAAATATATCAAAATTTAATTTCTGAATAGTAACATGCATTGCTAAGAACTTCATTTGGACAACTTTAAAGGCGATTTTCTCAATATTTTGATTTTTTTGCTCCCTCAGATTTCAGATTTTCAAATAGTTGTATCTCAGCCAAATATTGTCCAAACAAACTACACATCAATGTCAATTCAGATCAATACATCAATTCAGATGATGTATAAATTTCAATAAAAAAAAGAAAAGAAGACCCTTATGACTTGTTTTGTGGTCCAGTGTCACGTACTTGCATCATACTTGTTTTTGGTGTGGTTTATGTGCAATTTTATTATGTAATTTTAAATTTTCTAAATTTTTTAATTAATTAAAAGGGGGTAAATGCAGTAATAACTTGGTAATATAATGGTAAAATTCAAAACTGAAATGCTTCATTCATTAATAAGAAGTTACTGAACAAATACAGTCTGCTTTTAGCTGAAAAATAATATGTTATGACTGCTGAACAAAACAATGATTCTTTGGGTCCAAAGTAGTCCAAATAAAATGTACATATTTGAATGCATTTTTGGGGTTAAGACATGCCTTTTTTGTGTGTTTAATAACAGTAACTTGACTACCACAATCCTTAGTATGTTTTATTGAAATATTCTACTCTCATAAATGTTGTGTCTGATATTGAAACTCCAACAAATGCACAAAAGCCTCAAAAATAAATGTGTCCACGACTTTTCATCGCTAATTTTTCACTGTGAGTCTTTAGTTTGTAAATCTGGTCTTTAATGTATAGACTCTATATGTCATGCACTGACCTGCGCTGTTTTGAGGTACTGCAGGGTGAAGTACCACAGCTGAGACGCTGTGTCCAGCAGCAGGAACTGAAACCCTGCTGATGTGATACAAGGAGCCTCGCCAACCTCGCTGAGAGAGGAAAAAACAGATCAAGTTAATTTTTTGTCTACCCTTCTTGTCTGACCTACTTTAGTTGGTGTGCTCTACCTCTTCATGAGCCCGGCCTGTATGAGGAGCTGGGCCAGATCCTGGCTGACGGCTGCGCTGGGAGAGCCCACCATGAAGTGAAGGATGACCTCCCAACGCTCCATAGCATAGCGGTCGAGACTATCGACATCCCTCGCGTGACGATCAGGACCCAGGTTGCTGCCTTCATCTGCCCATGATTTACCGCTAACAAAGTGAACAATAGTCTAGTAAATCTGCTTCCACAACATTAAATATGGTTCTTAATCTGAACTGTGTTCCTCACCCGCCTAGAAGTGCTATTCTCAGGTTGTCTTTAAACACTGGGTTGAGCACAAAGCCTTGGAGTCCACCTTGAAGGTGCTGACTGTGCCAGAGCCGTAGGCCAGTTAACACTGACACACACTGATCGTGGTCTCTAGGAAAAGCAAAGAAACACATAAATTTATAAGAAAGTGATACATGACACTACCATTCGAATGTTTGGGGTGGGTAAGAAGTTTTAGTAAGAAGTCTCACCAAGGCTCCATTTATAGTAACATTGCAAAATATTATTACAATTTAAAAGAACTGTTTTAAGTTTTAATATATTTTATAATTTATCACTGTGATGGCAAAGCTGAATTTTATCAGCCATTACTCGACTGATCCTACAGAAATCATTTTAATATGCCAATTTGGGTTACACTTTATTTTAAGGTGTCCTTGTTACAGTGAAATTATACATTAAAGTACTGAGTGATATTAATTAACTACATATACTTACTATATGGTTAGTTGTTAGGATTAGTGTTTGGTTTAAGGTTACTTGCATGTAATTATGCATTATTTATTATTATTATAATATTAAATACATGTAACAAGACCACCTTTTATCAGCCATTACTCGACTGATCCTACAGAAATCATTTTAATATGCCAATTTGGGTTACACTTTATTTTAAGGTGTCCTTGTTACAGTGAAATTATACATTAAAGTACTGAGTGATATTAATTAACTACATATACTTACTATATGGTTAGTTGTTAGGATTAGTGTTTGGTTTAAGGTTACTTGCATGTAATTATGCATTATTTATTATTATTATAATATTAAATACATGTAACAAGACCACCTTAATATAAAATGTTACTGCAATTTGTATTAGAATGGTAGAACTAACTATTGTACTTACTTTTGACTGTCTTTTTTAACCCACAGCGCGACTGCAGCTTGTGGGAGTGGATGGTCTAAAAACAGCATCCGCATCACATAATTCTTTGCCAGTGATGGAAGTTCCCTGTTCGAAAATGAATGAGAGTGAGCCAATCAGCATTAACCATTGTGTAACCTCAGTTTTAGTATTATAACAATAGGCACAATAGGGACAATTAAGGCACATATAAAATTTATGAATGTTGTTATATCAGATAAAAAATAAATTAATTAATTTAAAAAAAACAAGTGCCACCTTAAAAAAATATGATATATGTTAGAACTATCATATACTTTTATGTAAACATTTTGTTGACATTCATACAAGTAAATATGCATGTATATTTAAAGACTAAAGCCAGATGGACCTGTAGACTGCCAGGCATGTTGCTGGGTGATTGTAGAGCCTGTCGAGGATCTCTGGACTCAATTCCTTTAGATACTCATGCAAGTTCTTGCACTGCAGCTGGACTCGAAGCTTCATCTGTTTACACAGGAGAATGAAGAGGCAAAGGATGACTTGCATTATGACTTATTACTGTAATGAAAGGCCATGGTGAGTGATAAAAACAGCGCCATGCTGTTCATATATAATACATGTCCAGTGTCATATTGCACATATTTGTTTGCACATAGGAATCTGCGACTGAGGCGTTAGTACACCCTCAGTGGCTATAAATTATTTCAACAAAATACACTGAAATCACAAGTCAACAGCAACGAATACAGTGGAGACGATATTTAATAATGTATCATTGTGCTTAATGTTGCGTGCAATTAATGATTACAGAAAAACGTGTGTAGTGGCAGTGTTTTTCGCTTTAAAATATATTTAATATAGTCAGTAGGCTTACCTTGTTTCACATGCGTCAGGGAGCGCAAGGAGTGCATTAGATAAAGTGAATCATTTTATTTCTTCACAAGCATTCATGTATGCATTCAGTACTGATAGTAAGAAGCCATGTTGAATGATCACGTGACCGCCGGAACGGGCAGTCTGATTGGCTAACGTGCCGTGCGTGGGGCGGGACTATTCGGTAAACTCTACTTCTTCGTAAACTTCTTATATAAAAATATGTATTAATATACGGTCTTTTTAAAGACATGTTTTATGTATAATTAAAAAAAAAAAGGACTTCCACCCACATTGTTTTTTTTTTAAATTATTTTATTTACATATAAACACGTACAAAGCATTTTTACTTTTTCATACTATTTAAATTCTAATAACCAATAAATGTAAATGACAAGAGCTGCAGCAATTTTCTCATGAATCTTCCTTTTCTTGGAACCTGTAACAGAGAAATCAAATGAAAAATTTCTGCCATCAGTGCACAGATAGATTTAATGGCAATTATGATCACTTAATGTCTAAACAGCATTCAGAACAAGTATAAATGGTCAAAATAAGGGTGTGTTTAAGAGCATAACATGTGAATTACCTGCAGTGTATGCATGTGAAGAAGACTGTCTGTCCTTCATCTGCAGATCTCATCTGTCTCGTGTGATAAACCATTCCTTCTTTATTACAGCGGGAACATCTCCTGTCAATCTAATGTAAAGTTTGCGTTAGATGAAAAACAGGTGAAATGTCTGTTGGCTGATATTCCAAACAGAAGCAATAATATTTAAGAATAAATCATTGTATTTTGAAATAACTTACCACTGGCCCCTTCAATTCAGCATCTTCTTCGCTCTCAACAATGCAGGAGCTCTGATCCAGAGGATTAAACACCACCGAAGACTTAATAACTTGACCTGTGAATTCTGAGAGAGAATCATACAGCTAAATTATAATATAAATTTACTGATTTATCATATACCTCTGCTGCTGGGTGTAGTGTCATATACAAAATATTCAATAGATGATATCTCTCACCTCGAACAGGGATTTTGAAAGAGCACCGTGGGCAGGTAATAGTATTTTCCCTGCCAGGCACTGGAAGAATATTCCCACATTCCGGGCAAAAGTTGAGATCACCACTAAAACATGACATTTCTGGAAAAGAATACAGATTTACACACTACAGCCACTGCGTTCAAAACAAGACGAGTCAGGATGTCAGTAACTACACATGTATCCACATAAACAGAACTTACTTATTTAAGCTCAAACACAACGGCCTTAAACGGGCAATATCTACGCTAGTTTCAATAACGATAACAAGGTTTCTCGTCTATAATCTGAGATGTCTCTTCTCAAGGCAGTTCACGCAGTTCCACATGTTGGGTCTTTCATCGAAGCAGTCGCTTAGTCGCGGATTGATGACGCCATCGCCAGCCTATCTAGCAGGTGCAGTGAAATTCAACTGCTTCATACAGTATTTCGAGGTAACTGCGATTATTTAGTACTGTGAAACGATCAAAATAAACACGGGAAGTGATAACAGGTTTTATAGTCCGTCAGAAAACACACGGGAATGTTGTGCTATAGTCAGTGTATGGCCCGCTGTATCTCTGGGGCTAAATGGAGAAGCTACAGCTAATATATTTAGTATAGTTTGCCCCCCTTAATTACTCGCGTATTAATTAAGATAAAACAACAGCTTTAAATGAATTTTCATTTTTTAGTAATTGTGATTCTAGAGAATGTGATTTTGTTTATCTGTCTTTTATCAAGTCGAGTAAAACACGCAATTTTATTTCTAATGTAATTTATGATATATTGTTACTTATGAATAATTATGTTACCAAGTAAAATCTATTAATAGTTTATAGTATTTTTTATTATGTTTGATAACATTATATATGTGTGTATGTTGTGTGTTAATAAAATGGTAATCATGTTATCAAATCTAATAAAATAAATGTATGTATATATGTACATACACACACAAACAGACATAGAAAATGTAGCAGATGATAGTAGATATGAGATATTGATGATTACATTACATAATGATTAACAGGAAGAGGGACTGTCACTGTATAATTCATTTAGTTTGATTACTTGTGTATTTATTTGTTTTCTTTTCCCAATCTCTCCACAGGATGACGGAGAACGATGTTGAGAACGAGCTGTTGGACTATGAGGAGGATGAGGTTGATGCAGGTGGTGTCGGGGACACAGGCCTGGGACACAACGATGGCGGGATATCCATCAGGAAAGAAGGGGTCAAAGGGTCATATGTGTCCATCCACTCCTCAGGATTCAGGGATTTCCTTCTCAAACCAGAACTGCTGAGAGCTATAGTGGACTGCGGCTTTGAACATCCATCTGAAGGTGAGCAATTCAACATGTGCTCATATAAGCTTCTTCGCTTTCAGAATATCAGTTTGATATATTTAAATATATTTGTGTGTGTGTTTTTTTCCCCCTTGCAGTTCAGCATGAATGCATTCCTCAGGCGATCCTGGGGATGGATGTATTATGTCAGGCCAAGTCTGGAATGGGGAAGACGGCTGTCTTTGTGTTGGCCACCCTTCAGCAGCTGGAGCCAGTGACCGGGCAGGTAAAGGCAATCTTTTTAAAGGCTTTGAAAACAAAGAACTAAGACGTAAATAAAATGATGTCTCTGAGTGTGCTTTATGTGCCATCCCACAATTTTGGGGGTTGACCAGTGATTGCTTTCACTCAGGTATCAGTGTTGGTGATGTGTCACACCCGAGAGCTGGCCTTCCAGATCAGCAAAGAGTACGAGCGCTTCTCCAAATACATGCCCAGTGTCAAGGTAAGAAGACAAATTTGCAATTCTAGGAAAGCTTTAGTTCATATGTTTCAGATTTACTAAAGCAGGCTATATGAGGACTACTTGCTTTTTAAAATCTCTTCTTATCTGTACTGTATAAGAGGTTGTGACAGATGTAAAAATTGGCTCTCTTTCCATTCTTGTGTTGGAATTTCAATCGGAAAAGCAATTTACTGAATTACTATGAAATTCAGTCACATCACAGAGGAATTTCATTAGCCTACGTTTGGAACAAAATATTACTGTTCAAAAATGTTGAGGTCAGTAAGATTTTTCTTTAAAAGAATGAATCCATTTAGTCAGCAGGGATGCATTAAATTGATCACAACTGACAGTAAAAGACATTCATAGTGTTATAACAGATCAGTTCAAATTAATGTTGTTCTTTTGAACATTATAGTCATTTAAGTATCCTGAAAAAAACAAAATGTATCACAGTTTCCACAAAAATATGGCGTTTTCAACATTGATAATAATAAGATATGTTTCTTGAGCAGCAAATCAGCATATTAGACTGATTTCTGAAGGATCATGTGACACTAAAGACTGGAGTAATGATGCTGAAAATTCATCTTTGCATCAGGAATAAATTAATTTTTAAAATACATTCAGATAGAAAACAGTTATTTTGAATTGCAATAATATTATTACTGTTTTTACTGTATTTTTGATCAAATAAATGCAGACTTTTTTGCCTATGGCACCAAAAATAATGTACTCTGTAGACAATATATTGAGATTTGGCATTTTGTGATGGAAATAAAGTGTTCTTCCACTAGGTTCTGTAAAATTAAAGATATGTCATTATATGTAATGAAAATATATGAATGAAATACATTTTTAAGAGGCATTTAAAAAAACAAAACAATATAATAAAATAGATTATTTATATCATCTAATGTTTCTTGAAATACTCCATGTTTATGGGTAATCCATACTGATAAATGAAATGTATAAATAAAACCTACACTTGCAGTTACGCTTAGATACACTTACATTTCTTGTTTGCTATGTCATTGAAAATCCAGGAGCTGAATTTAAAAGGAAGTTATGATCTGCAAATCTAACAAACTGTTACTTTTTAATATTGCTGTGTGCAAACTTTTCTCACCTTCAATTGCTTTCACTGTCTCTCTCCCCCAGGTGGCAGTGTTCTTTGGTGGTTTATCTATAAAGAAGGATGAGGAGGTTCTGAAGAGAGAGAGCCCTCATGTGGTGGTGGGAACTCCTGGACGCATTCTAGCTCTGTCTCGCAACAAGAGTCTCAACCTGCGCCACATCAAGCACTTCATCCTGGACGAATGCGACAAGATGCTGGAGCAGCTTGGTGAGCAGACCGTTTATGAGACTATGGCTGTGTTCAGAATGAAATTATACTGAATTCTGTGCAGTACACACACGCATTTCTCTTTAAAAGCTGTAGGTGAAACAATAGGCATTTTTCTGCACACACTATCCATACTGACACTGTGTACTGTACTTCAGAAACATTATGAGTAGCATGCTGTTCCAAACACAGCTATGATAATTATTCATTTTAATAATATAAATGCATTGTTCTTTTACTGTCCCCTGCAGACATGCGGCGTGATGTCCAGGAGATCTTTCGTATGACCCCTCACGAGAAGCAGGTCATGATGTTCAGTGCCACCCTGAGTAAAGAGATCCGTCCTGTCTGCAGAAAGTTCATGCAAGATGTAATTACGCCTCTCCTACTTCTACCATGTCAACAGCTCCTTCCTTTCACAAGACCACCTCATACACACCTGAAAGAGTGGGATCCATTTACGGCCTCCCTGAGACATCGTAACGCTAAATGCCCCTCTCTTCTGCCCGTTTGATAATCACAGACTGTTAACTAATAGAGGCACAGCGAAAAAGATGTTAAGTCCTTAATCCCCGCCTCAGCTGGCAGCGCTGTGTCGGCATTTGGCAAACACGGTCACGCATCCGTTTGGCCAACTGATAATGCACCATCCATCAGGCTCAGTCCACTGTAAATTTAAATAGTTCCCTTAACAACCTTTTCTAAAGTCATGAAGAGTCCATCCATCCAATGTATTTTAAATGTCCCAATGTCCCTTATTATGACTTTAAGGGAAGGAATCTAGTGTATCTTCAAATTCACTTAAGAGCCATAAAATTCAAAGCATCTTTCAAAACCATTTAGGCGTTTAGAGACCAAAAATTATTTCACTCTCAGTATCTATTTATCAAGACAAATTGCTTTAGTTCCTGCTCGACTGTAATTCCAGCCTAGAGATCTGTCCTCAAATAACCTTTAATTAAGAGGAGAAGCACTTGTCGGAGCTTCATGAATTCTGTTGTCAACTGCCAGAGACTCTCAAGGGGCACAAAACTAAAACCAATAAAGTGGCGGCCCAACAAAGCAAGCCAGCTGCTAAAAACTACATAAGATTCATGACAAACTGGCACTCCAGGGCTGCAGTTAATTACTCTTTAACAAAGCAGACGGCAGGAATAAAACGAAACAAAAGATTTAGTCTTTGGCGGCATAAATCAGTTCAGGTGGACCAACCAATGATGGAACAGCTCTTCATCAATCCAGCTGACAGTCTCTGATTAGAACGGTTCCTCATCTGCCTCCAAGAAAAAAGACAAACGGTCTGTCGCTAAGTTAAAATCAAGGCGATAAAACTGGCCCGAAGCGGTGGAGAAAGAATGCGCGGGTGTGAGGGACAAGAGAAGAGAGAGAAAGGGAGGATTAAGCTGCGGAAGACTGGAGCGAGAGGGATGAGATGAAGAAGAAACTTAGATGAGAGAGGAGACATGCGCGGGTGTAGATAGAGACGCTCTTGAAGAACCGTTAGGTGGCCATTCGCAACAAAGTCGTGACTCAAAAAGAAACCTTAAATACAACTTTGAGCCCCTTTTAAATATTTGGAATGACTTGTGAGGGGCGTGTCTTTACTAAATATTCATGAGCAAATCTCCTTGCACCATAATATACTATAAAATGACTATTTTTAACACACACAGATTCTAACATCCACTCTTTAGTGCATATTTAGTGAGAGTTACAATACATAAATACTGTTGAGATGCTGCCTAATGTAATCCACTGATTTGAGGTCAACATTAGGTTGAAGACAATATAGTAAAATGAGCTTTAGACCAGCTCAGCAGCAAATAGAGGATTTATTGACAGACAGCAAAGCTAGATTTGCCTAAACGTCTCGAAGGTAAGTGCAAATGTGCATTTAGCAGTGCTACTGTGTCAGACACGGTTGGAGGTGGAGTTTAGCGCTTCTGTCAAGGGACTAATAGTTAGATTTTGATCTCAGTAATTTTCCATGGCCATCGCTGTTTGCTATTATACGCAAAACCGTTTTAGCTTGTTTTAGTAGCCCAGATCTTAAAACATACGTCTACCAGATTAGATCAGATTGAGGATGTTCTCTGTATATTTAATTAAACAATCTTCTGGCACATGAATTTGGCCTTCTGAACCTCGCACTGCTAAATGTTTAACAGTGTTGCAGTATTGTGTGAGGTGGTTTATGAGTGTTTAAAGTCAACATGAAAAGTCAGCATTCATAACTTGCATAGAAGGAGACTATTTTAGAATTAAACAGAGTAAGAATGTGGGATGGGACTTGATTGAATGGTGGATGGTGGAGTGGACCATACTTTTAATGAACGTTGCAATCAGCTGCCACACGCTTTTGACTGGTTAGGTAATTGTAATTGACCTGATTGTAATGCTTCTTTTTGTCAAATCTTTTATTATCATTGTACCTTACCACAATAACCTGAACTGAATTATGGAGTTAACTACTAGCAAGATCTTAGAAATTCTGGATTACATGCAACAGTAGGCTAAAAAAATTCATTTGCGTTTTTACATGTCATTCAAAAGCTTTAGTCCGATTGAAGTCGTACCTGATCTAGATAATGCAATTGTACTTCGCTTTCATTTAGCATGTACACACATCAATCTGACTACAATTGGCCTTGTACTTAATGACTCTATGGCTATTTGGCTATTGTTCGAAGTTGCCGTTAAACAGAAGTAGCGACAGATCTTTTCTTAACACTTTTTTTTACAGATTTTTTTTTAGAGTTAAATAAAAGAAGAAACTGTAGGATGGGCTTGATTCAATCCATCAGTTGTTGACTGGATGGAGGCAGATCTTAATGCTAGCTTGCAGTCGATTGCAGATGAATTATAAGGGCTAAATGATTGGAGAAGTCTGGCCAGAGAGATGTCTGTCATTTCTCCAATTCACCAAAAAGTAAAATAAGCTACGAACTTGGTGAAATCATCCAAAAAAGGGATGTTAAGGCAGAGCAAGTTATTACATTTCACTGAAAGGCTACAGAGACAAATGTTTTTTTTTGTTCTGTGGAATAATGTGCACTGATGAATCAGTCATATTATAACAGGAGTGTGTATTTAGAAAGCAAATAGGGTCTGATAGGGTTTTGATTTCATGTTGACTTTATGCTACTTAAAAACTCATTTCTGAGTTCTAACATTTCTGTCAAACTGCACATTGATCGATGTTACAGAAGTAGTTTTACTTTGTGTTCCTCTATAGTAGAACTCTAGTTTTTTATTTAGAAATAGCACAGATAAGATTTTAGGCTTGATATTGGTAGCTAAAAGTAGCCTAGGACAGCAGGGTAGCATTTATCAACGTGTTGAGACAGTAAGTGTGTGTGTGCGTGTGTGTGTGTTGTGTCCTCATTGGCTTGGGACGGGAGGGGAGGGTGAATCTAACCCCCATCCCTTCTCTTCCCTCCCTTTCTCCTGCTGTTTCATAACTCTCTCCTTTCTAACACCATGTTCTCCTTCTCATTGTCATCTCCTCCCCCACCACTGTCCTTTGCTAAAATCTTTACACCTCTTTTGTCCTTGTTTTTCTTTGTTCTGGTGTCTTTCTTTCCCATTACACCCATGCCGTCACACTTTCATAAACACCACTTCCTCTTTCACACCCTTGTAACATTATTATCTGCACCACCCTCGTCTTGTCAACTTTCCTGTATGTGTCTTCACATAATCTTAACCCCGTGAACCTGCACGCTCCTCTCCCACCCCTCCTCACCTTCCCCCTGCTTCCACTGGTTGTCCTAGCCGATGGAAATTTTTGTGGACGACGAGACCAAGCTGACGCTTCATGGCCTCCAGCAGTACTACGTCAAGCTGAAGGACAACGAGAAGAACAGGAAACTCTTTGACCTCCTGGATGTGTTGGAGTTCAATCAGGTATCTCGAGAGTCCAGCAGGACACACACAAAAAGTCCCCAAACTCTTAGTCGATGCAAACCGAGAGTGACTTCAGGAAGAGACACTGATTCTTGCTGCTTTCCAAGAAACATTTGCATATCTGAATGCAACATGCACTCTGGTCATTCACATGCTTTAATGCAAAATACAACGCAGCCCATTTGAATACAGATTTTGATTATCCAATTAGATGCAAACTACAACCCTATTGGAAGTAAAATTGTTTGAGGATAAGTTCAAGTTCAAAACCACATTCAAAATCTGGGATTTACAATCGTAAACCTAGAAATAAAGTTTTAATGTAACGTAATTATGCGATTTTAGAACCCTAACCTTAAATAGTGTATTTATATATGGTTTAGGCTCCATAAGAGTTTTTAAAAATGTTTTTGAAATAATTATCTTATTCTCACCAAGACTGCATTTGTTTGATCAAAAATACAGTAAAAACAGTAATATTGTAAAATATTATTACAATTTAAAATAGCTGATTTCTAATTGAACATATTTTAAAATGTAATTTATTCCTGTGATCAAAGCTGAATTTTCAGCATCATTACTCCAGTCTTGAGTGTCACATGATCCTTCAGAAATCAGTCTAATATGCTGTTTTGCTGCTCAAGAAACATTGTTGCTTAATTTTGCGAAAACCATACTTTTTTTTTCACGATTCTGTAATGACTAGAATGTTCAAAAGAACGGCATTTTTTGAAATAGAAATCTTTTACAACATTTTAAATGAATTTTCTGTTACGTTTGATCAATTTAATGCATCCTTTTTGAATAAAAGTTTACATTTACTATATACATAAAATCCAAACTTTTATTTGGATTGTTGGTTTCTGGAGTTTTTGCCAAGTAATCAAAAAGATTGACATAAGCTATGGAAAAAAATTCATTGGGAGATTTTTTGCACTTGGTTTGAAGTGGTCATTGGTAATTGATGTTTCATTTTAATGAAGACAGCTGGCTGGTAGTGTGTTACAGCTGTTTAGTATTGCAGGTGGTGATCTTCGTGAAGTCCGTGCAGCGTTGTATTGCTCTGGCTCAGTTGCTGGTGGAGCAAAATTTCCCTGCCATTGCCATTCATAGAGCAATGCCTCAAGACGAAAGGTAAAAAACATTATTTATGATTGTAGGATTTTTTTAGTTGCTCATATCACATTTGAGACTCATAATAATTATTATTATCCCAGATTAGCTCGATATCAGCAGTTCAAGGATTTCCAGAGACGAATCCTGGTGGCCACAAACCTGTTTGGCCGAGGTATGGACATCGAAAGAGTCAACATCGCCTTCAATTACGACATGCCTGAAGATTCAGACACATACCTGCACAGGGTTGGTTTAGTTTAGTTTACGTGAACGTAATAATGTCAAAAAAGCCAAGTTATGGAGTGTGAAAGGATCCATCTGAGCTGCTTTAACTTTTCTCATTCCTTCAGGTTGCGAGGGCCGGCAGGTTTGGAACGAAAGGTCTGGCCATCACCTTTGTGTCAGATGAGACTGACGCCCGCACTTTGAACGATGTTCAGGACAGGTTTGAGGTGAACATCAGCGAACTTCCAGAGGAGATTGACATCTCTTCATATAGTGAGTGTTAATATTCAGTCTCTACAGCTGGTTTTCCAATAAAAAGTGGTTTTATTGTAAAATGTCGAAATTGTCCAGATTTAGTCAATGTTTTGAGGAAACAAGTCAAAACAGTTCTTATGTTATCTGAATTTGTGCACTTGTGTAATTTTCTCCTTGTGTATCTGTTTCTCCTAGTTGAACAAACACGATAAAGACGACAGAACACAAAAGGCAGCAGTTTCTTCGGAGGATGCATGGCATTGTAGCAACTGGTAGCAACCGAGAGTTTGTCTGTCACATAGACTGTTATGGTGTTAGTGAATAAACAGCTCATATCGCAGTGTTATCCTATAATGTAGTGGATTTCCTAATACCTCCTCAGTAGTTCAGTTTGATTTTGCTTGTTGACAGTAAAAAATGCATTATTTTCAATGTTAATATTACTCCTCCCAATATGAATAATTTGCTTGTTTTTGAATTTAGGTTATTTATAATGGAGAGGCATAATTTTTGTTTTCTGTTGTGAGAGGAGGCGTTTTCATTATTGGATTATAATGGACCATACAGTTGTTTGCATTGATGTTAAATTGTTTGAAAGATATTCAGTATAATAGCAGTATAAGCCTGAATGCTTGTTACCAGTGAAGTAGGTATCAACGAAATGTGTTCAGTGTATGTTCATTTGCCAGACAAATGGCCACTTTGTTTAAACTACTTAATGCTTGTTAAACCATATAAAGTATGTTTGTTTTATTTACAGACACTTTGTTTTTAATGATTTAAACGTTAGTGTTTTCACACTTTCGTTTGTAAGACTTAAGAGTGGTTCACAAGACTTTTGGCTGGTACCTAAAGTCTAAATCCAAAAGTTAACTACCCTTGTCCCCAGTTTTGCAGACTGTACTGATGACAAACATTACGCTGTGCACTGAAAAGAATGGTTTACTAGATCTCACTAACTGTGCACGAGAGAGAGAGCGGAACACAGACTTAATGAAATCAGACCTTCAGAAGTCATTTACACTGCAAAGGTGTCACATAAGTGCTTCTGAAGTGGCATTTATACAGAGTCTTTAATGCTGCTCTGAGATGGCATGAATGCATTTACACCACTATTTCAACTATATATTGATACTAGGGGGTGATGTGCGTCAGAGCGGGAATAATTTAGTCTGGCTTTTATGCATATCATTGAATTTTGAGCAGGCTTAAGGCACGTTCACACCAAGAACGATAACTATAAAGAGAACTATATTAGCATCCACACCAGCGGACAATATCGTCTGTTTATTTTAAGCGCACACACTTGTCTGCCGGTTTAAATTCTCGAGCTCATTACAGCAGGATTGATTCTGATTGGGTGGCAGTATTTTTACCATTCATCAGCTGGAAACAAATCTGAAAAGTTCTGAAAGTGATTCCAACGATAATGCTTCTCTGTGCCTTTATATTTACAGCTGTGTTGTGCTATTCTTTCATATTGAGAATGATTTTTTAAAACTCTATCATCTTTATAGTTATCATCCTTGGTGTGAACATGCCTTTACCAACTACCTTTCAGAGCCGAAAGATAACTTGTATATGTTCTTAAAGTTCATAGCAATCAATTCACTAATATGATACGTCTTATTTTATATGTGCATCTTAACGCACATGGGAGTTGGGCGTCTGTCAACTGAACTCATCGCTGCATTGGGTGTTTAGTATAGACAGCTTTGTTTCAGTATAATAAGACGACCTAGTTTTGTTTGCATAAATCTTGCCAGACTGAGCTGTTGTTGTTTTGAAAACATCTTGGTTTGAGACCAGCTGCTTATTGGGGCCGGTTTTCTATAGAAGTGCAAAAAGCATTTCCAGATTCAACTCTGTTGGTGGAAAAGGGGCTTGAAAGAGGCCTATCAAATTAGCTCTTTTTAGCAAGTCATAAAGTGTGAAAGCACGCTAGATACATTCTGAACCACTTAATTTCAGCTACTACTCGTGTCCCTGATTTGATGTGGCAATATGATCAACCAATTAATCAATCATGCTAGAATGAGATGTTCTAGTATGATTCACCACTGCCCATTTCCCAGAAAAATTTATCTGATTAATGGCTAAAGAAACAATGAATGTCCAATTCATCTAATCAGTAACACACATCCTTTGGCTTTTCGAAAAGTTACTGTTGGTTGTACAAGAACAGGAAAAGAATGTAGTTAAGTCAACCACCGAGAGCCATGAGACAGGAAGTCAACAGGACACAAGAGGAGTGAGAAAGGAAATCTGGAGCGACAGAGACGTCAAAGGTGTCACAATGGCGCCTGGATCAGTGCTGATGTTGGGGGTTTGGACAAATGATCCCTGGAAGGAAGTCACCAGATAGGATTTCAGCTTTAACAACCAACATGACACAGAAAGATCACGTTTACAAACCTCAAAATTAGTGACTTTAAAAGAGAAAATTAAACATTTAAGATTATTCCCAAATGGATGTTTAAATGGACAAAAAAGACAGAAAAAAACAGTATATATTGCCAAATATCAAAATAGTCTGTTTTATTCTCAATGTATTAAAGTTATAAACATGTCAGGCAGTGGTTTCACACTTCTTCATACTGCATATGCATTACTATCAGATCATTTCTCTCCCAAACATTTAGATACAGTACATTTAATTAAAATGTTTCCTCTGGCCTACTGAAATCCATTCATTTCATCCGTAAGAACATATAAAGCGATTTCTATGACCACTGGTTTTGCAACAAACCTACAACATCTTTAAAAAGCAATGAGAGCTCTCCCGGTCGAGGAAGAGCAGTTAAAACAAAAACAGGTTCAAGTACAGTACTTCAACAGAATGGCACAAAAGAGATGCTGTCCAGAGTTTTGGTATGTCCGTTACACGAGCTTTGAATAATTTCTGGCAACAAGCTTGAACTTCATAGATTCAACGGTGCTACATAAAAGCCAAATGAAGGAGTCTGCACTTTTATATGAATGCATCAATCAAATTAGACAACAATTATACACAATCTTCTTTTATAATTATGTCAGGGACTCATAAAACTTGGCAAAAGGGCTTTTAACACTCAGATTGGTCTTTAAAAGGCTGAATCTCTGGTCAAGAACACATTTTTAAGCAAAAAATTGTATTAAAATTAAGCACATAATAATAAAACTATTAATTATATATATATATATATATATATATATATAATAAAATATTATTACAGTAATACTATATATTAATTATACGGTAATTCCTGTTATAATTAAAATCATCACTGAGAATAATGAAAATTACAAAAAATGTAAAATGGTCAGATTCCTTAAAGATAATTTAAGGAAAAAATGATTTTGCAATGAAAATGTAAAAAACAAACAAAAAAAAGTCAGTTTTTCTGCATATATGCAAATATAATTTCTTCCATTGAGTGTTATCGTGAGATTCACCCAAAAGACACTGTGGTAGGATAAAATATAAAACCTCTTATATGCCTTTTGGATTGATGTGAAATCAACATAAAGGTCAGTACGTTTAAATAAGGAAAAACAAACAATCAGATCATTTTTCTCCATGTCAGAATGAGCGATTCTGCATAGGAGCTGTTTGCAGCGTAACTCTGTTTTCTCTGAGGGAAGATTGTTGCATGATTGCTGCGCAAACACGATGCATCAACTTTTGTGCTGTTCCCAGCATTCCTGGGTGTTCCTCCATAACAAAACAGCAGTTATTTTATACTCGCAACCTTTCCTCAACCTATCACACCCTGCCTCGGTTTTCTTTGGTTTGAGAGGGCGTTTCTCTCCTCCTGTACTTGTAATAATAGTTGTGAGTTTTCTCTTTCTGGTCTATTGTGGTCCAAAGCTCATCCTCCTCAGCTCCAGCTGGTGTCATATTTAGTCCAGCCCTCAGGGGGAGCCAGATAAATTCTTCGTCCGCGGGAAATAAAGCTGACTACGCCCCTGTAACCGGCACGGGGAACCCCTGACTTTAAGTCATCCATAACTCCCAAGTTGCGGGCCAGCACTTTAAAGCTGTCTCTGCTGGAGTACTGAACTCGAAACGGCCCGGAGCCTTTCAGGCTTCCACCTTGATGTAGTTCCTCCACCTTCACCAAGGGGGCGCTATACACTTCATTTTCAAAGGTTTCATCATACTTCTCCCTGACCAAGTAGGACAAGTCCAGTTTAGTGAAAGGCACGAATTCAGTATTGAGTTTTATGTAGCGCAGATACTGGTCAAAAAATTGACCCAAACTGACACCTTTCCGGCCGAACGTTATAGTCCTCGAGACCTCAGGACGAATGCACGAGCGGTCCTTCCGCTGCTCTGGTTGCCGCATCCAGTCGTCCCAGAATGCCTTGGGCCACTTGGGCTCCAGCTCTGCCCAGACTTCCTTCAAAAGCATCCATCCAAGGCCGGGAAAGAAATCTGTCCGGTAAAGGAGGTCAGCCTTGCCCGGGTCGACCAACCCATCCCGTCCATTATCGTTCCAGGCGGAAATGCACCACAGAGTTGGATCCGATCGCAAGATGGGGTAGAGCGCACGGAAATACTCAAAAAAGTCAGGGGCCACCTACAAGATGAAACAAAAGTGGTTTAAAGACATAAAGAACAAACAAATATTAACAAGAAACAATTTCTGGACAAAAAAGTCCTGTGTTCAAAGATGGTTAGATGAACATTTGTTAAGCCAGCTGGCTGTTTTATAACAATGTACAGGAAAAAAAAAAAAAAAAAGTGTTTTTGAGCCTTAGGGAATCTCTGTGATGCTTAACTGTGATGCTCAGTAGAGCTTAACCAATGTTGCCATTAATCCACTGACCAACTAAATGTGCTAAACTGAGGGAGCCAACCTGTATTACAATGGTCAGCAGAATAACCATACACCGAACTGCCACTAAAGAACATTATTTTCACAGTTACTCTTAAATATTAGCCTCAGCAAAGTAACCTAACAACCAACTATACTAAATAGACTAGATAGACCAGGGGGTGTCCAAACTGGAGGGCCGGTGTCCTGCAGCGTTTAACTCCACCTTGCCTCAGCACACCTGCCTGGAAGTGTCCAAAATGCCTAGCAAGAGCCTGATTAGCTGGTTCAGGTGTGTTTAATTGGGGTTGGTGTTAAGCTCTACAGGACAGTGACCCTCCAGGAGTAGGACTGGAAACCCCTGAGATAGACTAATGAGCTTATTTATGATTATTCAAAATGCCTAGGGATGTCCAATCCTGTTCCTGGAGATCTACCTACCTGCAGACTTCAGTTCCAGCCCTGCTGCAACCCAGATGTCTGTAATTATCAAATGCTACTTAAGAGATTAATTAGCTGTTTGATCAGGGTTGGAGCTGAACTTTGCAGGATGGTAGATCTCCAGGAACAGGCCTTGGCACCCCTGATCTAGAAAGCAGGGGTGTCCAATCCTGCTCCTGGTTGCAGGGGCGTGTCTAGAGGGGTGGCTCCGGCCCCCCTCAAAATATGCTTGTGCCCCCCCCAACAGCGCAAACTGATCAGAGTATAACATCTGCGGTGCGGGAGGAATTCGGGTGCATTTAAAATCTTACGCGCTGCCGCTGATGCCATACATACACTAATTGGCAGCGTAGCACCGCTTGAAGTAGAACACACCTATTCTGGTTCACTGCCAATTATTTCCCATATATTCACGACACCATTGGATTAGAGTGCTGTCAATTTCACAGCTCAAACAGGAGAAGTGCGATTTCGCAGGCTGAAGACCACGTCTCTGCTCATTGTAAGTATTAAATTATAATTATAGGCCTATATATTTATATATGAAATATGTTAATGTATGTTGAAAAGCTCCTTAGAGTTTGTGCTTATTTGTGTTGACACGATGCACCAGCACTGCTTAAAAGAGAAATCATTATGTTGCATTTCTGTTGTTTCAAAGATTAAAGGCACAATCACTTTCCCAAACAGTCTGCAGTAACGTGGTAAACACTAAAATGTGGGGTTTTAATAATTAGAGTTCTGACACTTGGAATTAAGATGTAGAATACTAAACCCCTGTTTGTATTGAATAAACAAACGTTTTTGTGTGGTAGTCTTATATTTTTTTATTTTTGTTTGCAATGTCCAAGAACAGCTTCACATTTAAATGATTTTGTCTTTAATCAGATGAGAATATGGCTATTAAGTGTACTATTTGTGTAATATTGATGATTAAGTTAGAGTTTTTTTTATTTTTAGACAGAATTTTGTGTCAGGCACAGCAACGATATATTCAAGGTTTCTTCAAGAAGAAACCATGTCAAAGACTGGTAGATGCAGTACAGTGCAATGCAGGTCAGAGCCAATTCACCAGGCAGGGCCAAGTAGGCCAGAAAATTAGCAGCCCTGAACCTGGCAGCACAGGTCAGAGCCAGCCAGAGAGAGCAAGTGAGGACTACACCAGCAGCCATCTATCTGGAGCAACAGGTGAAAGTCAGAACATGAGCAATTTTTTACAAAATGTTCACAAGACACACACACACACACACACACAGATGTTTAATTTATAAAAAGAGAGATGAGTTGTCCAGGCACTTATGCAGTCCCACTTGTTGGGGCACATGACTTTTCCCATGAGCCCCCCCTGACTGGTTCTTGGTCCCCCCTGTGCCATCCCATTAAAAAAAATCCTAGAATCGCTCCAGCCTGGTTGGCCACTGTTCTGCAGAGTTCAGCTCCAACCCCAATGAAACACACCTGAGCAAGCAAATCAAGGATTACTAGGCATACTAGAAATTTCCAGGCAAGTTGAAGCTAAACTATGGAAGACAGTGGCCCTTCCAGGACTGAGTTTGGACACCCCTGTTTTACAGCTTTATTATTATTATTTATTTATTTTATTTTTTTAAAGTGGTGCTTTCAAAGCTATGATATTTTGTGACAAACCATGACATTTTTCAAGTTTTTCCTGAAGGATTAAATTCTTGGAAGAAAAAAAAACTAGTGTATATATGCCAAATCAAAGTCATGTGATGCAACTAACAAATCTGGTGCAACCAGCATGCAGAATAAAAAATGATGTAATGGAAAGGACCCCTGATGAGTCTTTTAAAATATCAAATAATTTGACCTTTTTATGACAAGGTTAGTTCAGGTTGTAAAATGTCATGTAGCATGATATTTATGATATGAATTCAGGATATGTGGGGGAATACCTACAAATATTTAAAAACCTTAAATAACCAGAAAATTCCTAATTTATACACATATATACATACATTCAAGGTGTAAGGAATATAAGATTACTTTTCACTGAAAATGACAAACATTTTTCAAAACCATTTAAAACTGACATATACAAGGAGTTGACTTCTACGAGCTTGTTTTCAATTAGATTTTGAAAAGATTTGTCCATGTCGTGTTCATGGACACAGTTACTTGTCAATGACTCAAACATTTGAAGGTAACTATTTCCCCTCGAATACAATAGAGGTTTGCTTAAATAAAAACATTTAAAATCACTTTTATAGCACTACAAAGACAGCCATCAAATCCATCACAGAACATAGTAATGATTATGCAAAAAACGTTTGCCTGAATAGCAAAGTTAAACAAGGACCTTGATCCCTTCCTTTAGAGAACCCACGACAAGAAGACTGAAGCTTTACCGCTGTCCTATTAATGGGTTTTTTGGTGCATATTAGACTTTGTAATCAGTTCACCTGTGAGAATTTCAAAGGAAAGGTTCAGAAATGTGCAAATGAAAATATTCCCTCTGAGCGAGAGACAAGCTCTTATCAAAATTCGTCTCTATGAATTATAAAAGAGGAAAAATTTGGCTTCCTTTGAGATACAGCACTCTCACTATGTGGATCTGGTTAGCCTAAAATGATGCTCAAATGCAGGACAAATATGATGACAGTGAATACCATTCATAATGAAAACATATTCATGATCTTACCTCCAGGTCATCCTCCACAATGACCACTGTGGAGTAAGCAAAGACGTTGAACACTTGGTTTAGGGCCCAACGGTAGTGCCTGGCGATCTTGTAGTAACCCTGGAACTTCCTGTGATCGGGTCGCACTGGAATGTCCGCGAGATCCGGTTGGCTAATGTGGGTTATCTGACTGCCATAGGAGCCAATCACCCTTGCCGTATCTGCATGACCACAGTCCTGGCTGACAATGATTGGGTGAAGCTCAGCAGAAGGACGGTACTGTATGAGTTTATCCAAACTTCTCTTCACTGTTACTCTGTCACAGGCAATGACGAGAATTGGGATAATGATTTGAGGGCTTGGCTTAGTACGGCCTTCTTCATTTTCGGCCATTTTCTTGTCCTCTTGTTCCTGTTCCTGCTCCTTCATGACCAGCCGAGGTGGCGTGACCATTAGAACTTCATGTTTTTCTGTAACAGTTTTTGTATCATCTACAATTTTATGACTTATAGGTACTGCAGGAATCTGCTGAGGTTTTTTAGGCTCCTCAACGTTCTTTTCATCTTTTGTGTCCTCGGATTCCCTCTTTCCCAGTTCTTTCCGCTGTTCCCATAGTTCCCTGTGAGTCTGTATCTGTTTGAGAAGTTTCTTCTGAGTCTCCAGTTCTGATTCTACTTCTTCGGCCAATCTGATCACTTCGCCAGCCAATCCGCTAGCTCCACCCACTTTTACTTTTCCGCCTCCCCACTCCTCTCCAGCCCCTGGTTCAGCTCCGCCTCCCTCACCAAGTCGGCCAATGGGAGGCCTCCCCCATAAGAAGAGGAGAAGCAAGGCGTTCCAGGCGACAAATAGAAACGCTCCACACAAAATAAGAGATCCTTTCTTGCGAACCATGGTCCAGTGACACCACACAAGGGACCGCAGTGAGGAAAATGCTAGCAATCGGAGAAAAGGAAGATATAAATTTAGAGATAAAGATAAAATGACATAAATTATCAATCACAGACAAGAGTGAGGTAGAGAACAGAGAGACAAGAGTGAGGTAGAGAACAGAGAGGCAAGGCTCCAGACTGCGACCATTTTTTCTGCCTGTGCGATATGAGAAACATCAAACGGCAAACGAAACTGAAAGCATAACCAAACCACGCTACTCGTTTGTACTGCGCAGTGCTTAGAGTGTAGAGCCTGGCTTATACTTGCCACGTCAGCAGGAGTGCGAAAGTGCACGCAGCAAAAATGACGCGAATATTGAGGAAACGATGGATGGATCTCCCATTCACAAAATTCAAATCACAAATAATAGGCTACTACTGATGAAAAAGAACGGGTTGAATGTTAACCACTTTCGTTTTAATATAACTATGATAAAAGTTCATAAGCATGCATTGATTAATCCCATGTTGTAGCGCAAAAAATAAATAAATAAAACAATTATTGCGACCAAATCATGTGCTCGTGCGACCAACTGAGAAAGTTGTAAAAAGAGCGACAAGTGGGAAGAATGAGTCTGGAGCCCTGAGAGGTGTAAAGCCTAACTGAGTATGATTTTATTTTATTTTTTCAAAAATGTCCACCTCGTGGATGCACATGCCTTTTTGCTAGGTAATATTTACTGATTTTAATAAAGTAATGGCTAAAGTAACACTTCATTATTTACACAAAAACGGTGTTGAAAATTTGTATACCAAATGGGAAATGGCAGGTAAAATAAGAAAACATTGAAAAAAAAAAATACTGGGGTATATTTACTTATTTGCATGTTTTCCATGATTAAAATCTCACTTCTCAATAATGTTCTTATCGTATTTTTCTTTTAAATATATTATTATTAAATGTGTAATATAAATGTATACTATTTATAAAATTTATAAAATTCAGGTTCAAAAGACAGATTGCTTTGAAAATATGTACATTTTCTCAAAATGCATTTCTTTCAAATTATAGTTATTAATAATTCTAAAATTATAACAATTGTGTATTTTATATTTTAAAATTCATTATTTCATACGTTAGGCTTTACAATATCAGTGTTAACCCTGTCTAATGTTCATTACCGATGGAGTACAGTACACAACAAGAGAAGTGACACCAATGTGAGTAACGTATAAGCAAGCATTTCTGTCGTTTGAACGGAAGTCGAGAGTTTGTCTTTAAAAACTGCTGACTGCAGTAATGATGAATCACCCATTGTAGCCAGTTACCCACAAGTCACCCACAATCTCTGGCGACGGCTCCAACTACATTTATCACTGCATGTCTTGTCTTTACATTCACATATCGTCATAGTGGTTTTGATGGGAAATATAGGACTATGTAAAGACGTTTATCACAGTATGATTGCCCTTAAATCTTTTATTCACCAACCGCCTCGCCTATATTTCATCTGTATTACAGCTGCCTTCATCTCGAACACAAATTAGAGTATTTCATTCACCCCACTCCACAGGAGGGCTTTAGGAAGTACAAACTTCCCAGCATGCTTTGAAAACTATGCAAACCCAGCTCTTGGCAGGCTGAGGGCACTCCAGAGTAATTAAAACTGACAGTTTGATCAGACCGCCATGCGCCATCATTGCAAAAGAGTACTCTGTAATTACCGTGACAGTCAATGGTGATTTTTTTTTTTTTTTAAATAGTCGGATGAGCTGAACCAAAAATCACAGCTAAGATATCAGTTCTGGATCCCAATTAGCTGATGCGTTTCATGACCCCACATGTCTTTGGACGGCAGGGGCAGGCTACTAACAAGAGCTAGCCTATTTTTTCTAAGTGGGCCAGACCAACATAGTTTGTATACCAGACAGGAATTTCCTTCTAAAGGAGGCCTACAATTCCCAAGAGTGAAATTCAGATTCGGTCTCATGATGTCAGTTGCACTATAGTGCCAAGTGTGGTTTTATGTTACCATGTGGTGTGGCCAATGAACAGAAGTCTGTCACTGACAAAAGAAGAGTCTTAGCGCGCTGACAGTCCGGCAGAAGTGAACATCCATCCTCCCTAAAACAGAAACGTGGCATTGCCCAGTGGTTCCTGTGTGGATTTACGAGGTCATAAATATTCTTTGAGTAAGCGCTTTTTCATTAGACACAAAACCCATGGCACTCATGAAGGATAGGGAGAATTATGCAGGCACTATGCAGGCAAGAAAAACAACATTATCCAGGTGGACTCCAGCATATAGTGGCGTTAGTGCAAACGTTGTGTAACAGCAAACATCCCACGCTTCTGCTGACATTGAGTAAGACAGACAGACTGACAATATTGATCCCTGAGAGGAAATTCTAGTTGCAAAGGCTACAAGGCGTCTAATAATTTAATTACTAAATGTAATTTCTACTAGTGGACAACTGTTATGGGTTTTTCACTGACAGTACTCACACCAGCATGTAAAAAGCAGAATGACTGATTGTTGGGGTTGGTATAATTTTTATTTGTCTCTTATGTGCACCTAGGCTGCATTTATTTGACTAAAAATACAGTAAAATCAGTAATATTGTGAAATATTATTAGAATTCAAAATAGCTGTTTTAGATTTTAATTTATTTTAAAATGTAATTTATTCTTGAGCTGCAAAGCTGAATTTTCTGCACCATTACATTTTTCAGTGATCATTCTAATATGCTGATTTGCTGATCAAATATTTCTTGTTATTATCAATGTTCAAAATGCTTGTGCTGCTTAAAATTTTAGTGAAAACAGATTTTTTTCTTTGATGAATAGAAAGTTTGATAAAACAGCATTTAGCTGACATAAACAATAATGTCTTTACTAGGGCTGCCCCCTAATAGCCGACTAATCGTTAGTCGACCAAAATTTCATTAGTCGCTTAGTCGCAGACAAGAAAAAAATCCACAGGCGAAGTCACGTAGTCCGTGACCAACAGATTGTTAACGGCTGGTCTTTGTGGTAATACAGTACATCAGGCTGGACAGCCAAAAACTCGCCTATCATTCACCGACCTCAAATATGGCTTATCATATGAAATATGTAAGTATTAGCAACTTTACATGGCCGCTAATCTAATATTAACCTAGAGAAATGTGTGCTGTTCAAGTGTCTGTGTGGAGTGTGGAAGCTGAGCGCTCATTGCAGGACAGATGGAGGCGCCGGTGCGCTCACTTGCTCTTAAAATACTGGTCATTTCTGGTTATACAGATAAAAGTAATACATCTTTTGAATCTGTAAAGACTCTACGTTCATTTGTGTGCACTCGTCACAATAACAACAAATCGCGCTTTTGTGAAATAATGAAAGCAAACAGGATGCACTTTCTGCCGTCTCGGTCTCTGTGAACTTGAGCGCGAAACATCATGTATATCTTTACCTTACAGACATAAAAAATATATCTACAGAGAGTGAAAGGTCTGCTTTCAAATGAACCAATTCAAATGGAACTATTCTCAGATTATGTAATCCATATGAAACATGCATACAGACGCATCACTACTGCAGTGATGACGTGTCAGTGTCGCCGACTTCATCTCTTAAACTGAGAACAAAGAAAGCATTAGTTTATCAACTTGATAAACTAATGACAAAGAATGATTTAAATGGTTTATTAATAAACGTGTGATTATTCATTATAGTCAACCAGAAAAATCCTTAGTAGAGTACAGCCCTAGTCTTTACTGTCATTTTTGATCAAATTAATGCATCCTTGCTGAATAAAAGTATTACTTAAAAAAAAAAATGACCCAACATTTCTGAACAGTAGTGAACATGCACATAAATTTTAATAATAAAATTTTAAGATACCATATGAAATGTACACAAAATGACAGATATTAGCATTTATTTTACACAACATAATTCTTAAATTATTAAAGTCTATAGTTGTTACATTACAATTCAAATATTATTAAAGTAATGTTAACAATGGAACTGACAAAAACATTTATCTGATATTAGTTTAAACACCCTGGTTTCTCTAAATCTAAGCATAGTTAAACTAAACCTGTTAGTGATTGATAGGATGGATCATAGTGTAAAAGACCAGACTTCATTCATAACTTCATTTTGAGCAGTACACAGATTTCAGAATTATGTTAGTCTGGTTGAGCAAGCACAGGTAACCAATGTGGCCAGATATCATCCAATTAATCGACAACTATGACAATTTTATGTACTGCTAAAAAAATGATAGCTACAACACAGGAAGCATGTAGTTTTGCTTACTACTATGAGCTAAACTAAAGAAACAACAAGGTTTAAAAATTTAACCATTTGCATCTGAAAGCACTGAAGCAAAATCTTTCCACAGGAAATCTACCACTAAAAACAACCTGCTTTCCTTTCTCGCAATAGTCAGAACTACTGTTTAGCTAGTGAAAAAAAATAACAAAGTCCATTCATTGTTTGTGACAGACACAGAGCCGCACACAAAAGTCAATACGGGGTCATAAGACTACTCGTCATTCTTTACAGACCATGTAACACTGTCAACACTGATTCAACCTTAAACACATTTCCATTTCATACACAATCAGCGCTAAAGGGTTAAACGACACCATGAAACAGCCAGTGAGTGAGTGAAGATGAGACATCAAAAGACCACCTAATAAAGTGCTTTGCACAGGAAAGGTGTCTGCTGTGCCATTAATAACCTCAGTAATCTTCTCCCTGCAACCAACTAATCTCCACTTAACCCTGTTAGACATCTAAGCATTCACTCACAAATCTACAATCAGCAAGACAGACGGAAACCATTTAGGCCTTGATGGGTTTGAAACTCGCTTCATTGTATTTTTTCCTGAGGAATAAACAAGACACAAAAACACAACCAGTTCCCAGTTGCGCCTGCACATGCTCTAAGCATAAGGTTTCATCAAAAACACCTGGAATCGAATGTGTCCACTAGACAAGACTTATTAAACAAGCAAAACGCAAGATTGTACATGCAAAGATTGTAAAACAAAAAAAGAGCATGCTGAATGGGGAACAGAGTAAAACATCATAAATACAAAAAAGCAAGAGACGCCCAGAGATCATGAAGTTCCAAGACCACAGTCCAAGAAGAATACATCAACCACAAAGTGAAACAAGATGCCCAAAAGTTGCTTGTTTGGTAGTGGATCGTATGGAGCAGTTCAGAGGCATTGTTAAGCATTACCTGGACACAGAGAAGACTATGTTTCCACGTCTCTTCCCCAACTTTTCACAAGGAGCTGATCAGCAAGAAACAGATGAGCCAAAGGGGAGGGGAGGAGAAAGGAAAAGGGAGGGAAGTATTGTACCCATGCAAAGAGCCAGCACTGCCAGTTAACGCTCCAAAGTACTTTTAACACCCTGCTTTGCTTGCATTTACACGTGTGACACCCTGAAAGGTTCAGTCACTTCCTTATAAAGATGGAAGTTCAGTTGTTTTACAGTTCTCAACAGTTCCTCAATTAGAAATGTTAGGCTGAAATGAAGAATTACAATGACATTTTCCTACTAAAATGCACTATGGGAACCATAATTATTGTTATAGCTTTTCTACAGTTATGGTTACCGAAATAAAACAATGGGAACCAACCGAAAATTACAGATTTCAGAAACTTCTTAAATTGATATACAGTGTAAAAATGATTGTTCGACATTGTAAATAAAACAAGGATTATTGGAGTGCGTTTTACAAGAAAATACTATTTCAGTGTTTCAGTACTTCATTATTTCATGCTCAATTCAATGTGTAATTATTTATCAACTTTACTAGTAGCAAAATTGTTTCTACATCACCCCCCCATTTTTATATTTTCAGTTTTCATTTTAGGTTTTAGTAATTCTATTTACTAGTTATGCACAGTTTTATTACCTTCTAACTAGCTTATTTTATTTTGTTTTATTTAAGATGTTTAAAGGGGTTTAGTTTTATTTAATTTTCCTTAATAATCTTTCATTTAGTTAGCAAGTCAACATTTCTAATTTTCTTTTAGGCTACGTTTTTTTTTTTTTGGTACAAGTTTTCTATTTGACTTTATTCTGGCATTATTTCAATTAACTAAAATTTATTTTTAATAGTTCTACATTTTATAAAGCAATAAAAACACTGGTTCTGGTCCTTGAATATGCGTTTCATACAAATGTGTGTGTGCTGGGAAATTCCCTAAATTAAAATACTCATTACTATAACATTTTTTTTAATTTTACATTACATTCGCACGCT
This sequence comes from Onychostoma macrolepis, assembly GCF_012432095.1. Classification (NCBI taxonomy): domain Eukaryota; kingdom Metazoa; phylum Chordata; class Actinopteri; order Cypriniformes; family Cyprinidae; genus Onychostoma; species Onychostoma macrolepis. Next base: position 8,458,480 of record NC_081173.1, read on the forward strand.
ACATTTTATTAGTTTAAATAATTATACAACTTTTTTTTTTTACAGAATCCTTAAGAAACGCAAAGACTTACACGACTGGTCCTCGTGCGCTTGTCTGAGGTAAAGTAGTGGTTTTAGTTATAGTGTAAGATGACGTGGCATCAAGGTTTAACTAGTACATGCTTGACCAGTCCCACAGCTTTAGTCTGCCATCACAACACCAGCAGAAGGTCCAGAACACGGAACTGACCGAACATGACGCGTTCCGTTCACCTGGACCGACTTCCCTTTTAATCCACAGAAAGAGATCATCCACTGCACTAACGTTAAACCTGCCTGAAACAACTCCTGCCAGGGTCACACTGAGAAGGATGCATTCACATTTGCATTCTGGTTAGCAATACAAACACTTTCACATTCACACTCACAACTGCTATTAATGTAATAGTGGCTAACACTTCCACACACCGCAAACCACGACCGCTATCCCCTCTCACCTTTCATCATCTCTGGACAGGATGGGGTTAAACAGCGATATGGCCGTGACCGAAGAGATGCAGACCGTCAGAATGAGAGCTTCACTTTCCACTCTTCTTCATCTTCATCATCATCGGTCGCCTTCACCCGGCGCTGCTGCTGTCAATACTCGGCTCTCTCCGTTCCTGCAGCTGTCGCCCATTTCCCCGTGTGTGTGTGTGTGTGTGTGTCCGTGTTTCACATCCGGTACGGTCTGCAGCAATATCAGCTGGCGAGGTGAGGACGCGCGGTTCCGGACGCTTGTTTTAACGGCTGTATTAACAGTTCTGCACTGACGGAGGGCTTCGTTTCGTTTGACGCCGCTACCGCTCTGTGTGTGTGTGTACAGGCAAAGCGATTCCCCACTTCCGGATTGACTCATTAAGTATGACCCGCCCCCTTCGCGCTGCCCTCCCCTTCGCCATTTCCCTAGCAACAAGATGCCTTAGCAACCGTCGCGAGGTGGTGATGGGCAGCTGAATGCTTGATATATCTGCAATAAACAGTGAATCACACTGAAAAAAAAAACACTAGGGTCATTATAACTATAAATAAAGAAATATATTTATATTTTATCCCATTTTGGGGACTTTTTTTTTGCATGGTAACATTTTATTATGACAAGTGAGCACTTGCTTCTTTCGTCGTTTCTCAAAATACTGCAATGCAACAAAAAAAAAAGTTCAATATTATTATGTTTATCATTAGGCTATGCCAAGGTTTGAATTGAAATATAAACGTAAACAAATGAACAAATAAAATCAGAATAAATTAACCATTGTATTAGATTTGAAATCTCAATTAGGAATCAGATTGACCCTAATTAAAGCAAACCATAACGGCATAACTTATTTTATCTTTTTAACATTAAATAAATAAACAAACAAACACAAGTATACTGTGGAAAAAACTTCTATGTGCTTTTCTGAAACTCAAGAATGGTGCTGGTAACGCCAAGATCATGGGTTCAAGCCTTCACTGATGCTTCACACATCGGATAAAAGCCAAATCTGCCAAATCTGCCAAATGGCAATACAATTTTATTTATTTTTTTCGGATCAAATTGACCCGCGAACATCATTGAAATTTGAATGCACATTCCTCAACATATCAAAGTGGATACACTTTCCTAGATGAGAAAAAAAGTCATCAACTTACAAGACAAACATAAAAGTACGGAGCCCGAGTACGGAGCCCGGATGTCACCTGTAAAGAAAAAAAACAATCTGTGCCGACGGTTTTGCAATCCGTTCCCTCAGTTTATAAACCGTACTCACGAATTCTTAAACTGTTCCCTCGGTTTAACAAACCGTGCCCACGGATTAATAAACCATACCCACGAATTTCCAATCCGTGCGCTCAGATTTTGTAAACCGTACCCTCGGTTTTTGAATCCGTACCCACAGATTCATAATCCGCGCGCGCGTTTCGCAATCCGTTCCCACGGGTTTGTAAACTGTACTCACGGATTCATGCAGCAAGCTCCTAGGTAGCCTACGTGTTAACAAATCATATTGTATATTGTTTTATTGCATATTATTATGTGGAATAGGCCTACAGCAAATTGTAACGGACACGAGTTAGAATACAACGATTTAATAAGAAAGATGTGCGTCAAAATCTTGTTTAATTTGTGATCATCTTAGACTTGATTATTATTGTATAATAAACCTGGCATTGTGACTGACTTTGGAGTCATTTGTTACTCTTTTGTAAGTCGTTTTGAATAAAAGCTTCTTCTAAATGCATGTAACCTAAATATATAACAACAAAAACAACAATAATAATAATAAAATAATAGTTATTATTATTATTTTAATTTATAGGCTAATTAATGAGTGCACTTAAGACAGTAAAATGTTTGTCATACAATAATTCATGAATGCTTTATTTTTAATAACATTTTACAGTTTTGGAAATGTGTTTGTGTACTATTCATTCTTAACATGAAGACTTATTTTGGTGATTTTATTATACTAAGCTTTTCCCCCCAGAGTTAGATACTGTTAATGTGGATGTGCCAGAACTTTCTTCAGTTAAACAAGGAGAAAACTGAAGTCATCGCATTTGGAAACAAAGATGAAGTTCTCAAGGTGAATGCATACCTTGACTCTAGGAGTCAAACAACTAAAAACCAAGTAAACAATCTTGGGGTGATTCTGGAGACAGACCTTAGTTTTAGTAGTCATGTCAAAGCAGTAACTAAATCAGCATACTATCATCTCAAAAACATTGCAAGAATTAGATGTTTTGTTTCCAGTCAAGACTTTGAGAAACTGGTTCATGCCTTCATCACCAGCAGGGTGGATTATTGTAATGGTCTCCTCACCGGCCTTCCAAAGAAGACCATTAGACAGCTGCAGCTCATCCAGAACGCTGCTGCCAGGATTCTGACTAGAACCAGAAAATCTGAGCATATCACACCAGTCCTCAGGTCCTTACACTGGCTTCCAGTTACATTTAGGATTGATTTTAAAGTACTTTTACTTGTTTATAAAGCACTCAATGGCATAGGACCTAAATGCATTGCAGATATGCTCACTGAATATAAACCTAACAGACCACTCAGATCATTAGGATCGAGTTAGAAACACCAAGGGTTGGACTTTGGACTTTGCACTGGGCTGGTTCCACGCTGCACGTCACGCTTTTTCAATGCATCATACACTCAACAAAGCATATACATATGTAGGGTAAGCGTGGCATGTGAGTGGCGGCCGGGGGTGGGACTTTGGGCCTTGTGCCCCGCAGCACCTCTCCTTGATGGCTCGTTTTTGGGCCTAATTTATGCCTTACGCACGGAGGGCCCAGAGGCAGCCTTACAATATCTTACTATTTATAGCTTTATTATTATTATTACTATTATTATTTCGTCATTACTATTACTACCATTATTATTTTTATTATTATTATTATTATTACAATTTGTCCTCTTCCTGATTCCCCAACCACCCCCTGTCTCGGATGAATAAATTTATTATCGTTATTGTTGCTACTATTACTAATTACTATTTAATACAATTATTATTGATATTTGTCATCCTCCTCACCCTCCAACTTTCCCCTCATTTCTGATTGAGTTAATTACTATTATTATTATTACTGTTATTATTTATTTATTGATATTGTTGCTGCTACTATTACTATTATTACTTATCACCTTCCTCATCCTCCATCCTCTAATTTTTGTTATTAATGCTATTATTATTATTATTATTACTGTTATCATTACTATTATGTTTTTTTTTTTTTTACTTTTGTCATGTCTGTTGTACTTTCTTTTATTTATATACTTCCACACACACACACACACACACACTCACTCACTCACTCACACAAATCATGTTGGCTGTCATGTATGTTTTGTTGACCTTGGTTATTTTGTATTTGATTTGTTACCTGTAAGTATCTGTATGTTTGTTTGCATAATAAAAAAAAAAAAAGAAAAAAGAAAAAAAAGAAACACCAAGGGTTCACACAAAATAAGGGGAGTCTGCTTTTAGCTATTATGCCTCCCGCAGTTGGAAGCAGCTTCCAGAAGAGATCAGATGTGCTAAAACATTAGCCACATTTAAATCCAGACTCAAAACTCATCTGTTTAGCTGTGCATTTGTTGAATGAGCACTGTGCTACTCTGAACTGATTATATAAAATGTATAATAAAATCACCAAAATAAGTCTTCGTGTTAAGAATGAATAGTACACAAACACATTTCTAAAACTGTAAAATGTTATTAAAAATAAAGCATTCATGAATTATTTTATGACAAACATTTTACTGTCTTAAGTGCACTCATTTATTTAGCCTATAAATTAAAATAATAATAATAACTATTATTTTATTATTATTATTGTTGTTTTTGTTGTTATATATTTAGGTTACATGCATTTAGAAGAAGCTTTTATTCAAAACGACTTACAAAAGAGTAACAAATAACTCCAAAGTCAGTCACAATGCCAGGTTTATTATACAATAATAATCAAGTCTAAGATGATCACAAATTAAACAAGATTTTGACGCACATCTTTCTTATTAAATCGTTGTATTCCAACTCGTGTCCGTTACAATTTGCTGTAGGCCTATTCCACATAATAATATGCAATAAAACAATATACAATATGATTCGTTAACACGTAGGCTACCTAGGAGCTTGCTGCATGAATCCGTGAGTACAGTTTACAAACCCGCGGGAACGGATTGCGAAGCGCGCGCGCGGATTATGAATCTGTGGGTACGGATTCAAAACCGAGGGTACGGTTTACAAAACTGAGCGCACGGATTGGAAATTCGTGGGTATGGTTTATTAATCCGTGGGCACGGTTTATAAACCGAGGGAACGGATTGCAAAACCGTCGGCACGGATTGTTTTTTTTTCTCCTACAGGTGACTTCCCGGGCTCCGTACTTTCCAGTACGGGTGTTCTGTCTATTTGTGCTACGGTCAGATTGTGTTACCTCCAAATAAACAGATAGGTAGCACAAATCGATAGCGAAAAATGCGAGAGTCCCGACCCTGTGACAGGCGGTTGCTTTCGGCCGCTCGATAGTGTCCACACCCTGTAGATAAGAGCTTGATCGTACCGTGCAGACAGATTTGGTTTGGTTTATAACGGGAGTTTTCACTCAGTGCTGCGGCCAGTGTTGCTACTTTAACACTCTTTCCGCGGGGTGTTTTTCATGCCCGCGGGTTGAGGCGACCCCAATAATGTGATATTTAGCGCCTGGAATACGATTTTTACCAGGGGACCCCCCCTGAAAAGCAATTGGGCTAGTTTTGAGTAGCAATTGGGCGGATTTTGCTGTGAAAACCTGGCAACCCTGGCTGCGGCTGAACTGAACTGACAGGGAGCGTCTTTGCTCACTTTCTGTGAATAACCCATTCAGAATTTGAATAAAGGTTTTATTTTTCATGCTAAGTTTACGTAAGAGTACGACTGTATTAAAATGCAGGACTGAATCTGAAATTGTGATGTTTGACACTTACCCTAAGCATAGCAAAATATTTGGTATTGTGACATCCCTACTTCCAATGGGAACCACCAGTCATGTTGCTGGTCAGGTTTGTTCCCTGTACATTTCCCACTTTTGGTTAAGAACACTTGCTTGTGACTCTCTTGGGCCTTGGACCATCAGCACAACGAGAAACCAGTTTACTGTTCAGAAGACCCTTTATCATTATCATGACTCCAGTGATGAAGAAACAAACATGGCAGATTAGAGGGAATCATGAAATTGAGGACAACACAGACCTACACGAGAATGCAGCTGATGGGGAAGATATAAATGAAGAAGAGCTCCCTGCTGAGACTAAACATGACACAATCAACAATGAGGACATCTACAGTTTACACATGGAAGTGTGCTGTTTTGACACATGCTTGTCTTTGATAAAGACGTCAATACGCATTTCATAAATGCATAACTTGAGATAGTGTAATTGTTATAAAAAGCAGCAACACAAATCAGTATAAAATTAATGCAAACACCTGGGAAAGGCGGCATTTCTTTACTAAGGTGTTTTAGCACCATTTTCCTTTAATGGTTTCCAGTTAAATGTCGTCTGTCAGAACATCTGCCAGTTGCTTCAGAAATGTTAACGTAGGGAATCTGCTTCTCGCTCTTCTCTCCAAAAGTGTCCACGGTGGTTTGGTAATATTCAAGTCAGGTGATTTATCTGGCCCCGAGCAGGTGTTGATGTTCATCTCGATGCTCCAGGTGTCCAGGTTTTATGACACAAAAGTTTTTCTCATTTTAGCATTGGTGTCTGTGATTACAGTTTTAGCACTTGCAGCTCTTTCATGGATGCTGGCTTTGAGAAGTTCTCTGCAGTAGGAAACAGGGTATTCAGTGTGAATACTGATTTTTGCTGTCACTTTGCCGCAGTTTGGTGTTGTTTGGACTCAGTGCTCTTAGTGATCGACGGTCCCTATCATCCACTTTCAGTTTTTGCCCACTATTCTTCTTCACTGATAGTCTTGCCACGCTTTGTGTCTGCAGTCATAATCATAAAGACTGTTGTTCTTAAAACACCTAACAATTGGGCTGTTAAGGTTACAGGTGCTCCTGCTTAACGGGCTCCCATGATTTGTCATTTTTGAAAGTCCGACAACACATTTCACCCATGGCTTTATTAAACACAACTTGCACTACACTGATAAACAACAGAGAATACAACGAAAAGATAATCGCAACATAATTATGTTTTGCAGCCTACACAAATGATTAACCCCTAATGGATGTTCACATGATTTTGTCCGATCTCTGTATGATTAATAATACAGGGGTAATAGGTATTAACATTGTATATTACATAATAAGATAACAGGCTGCATTTTCCTTATGCCAAACATAATTGTTTTTCTTTTTATTAATCCTAAACGAAAACACCAGCAATGTGCCATTTTGTCTGGTTTTCCCTTCATGTCTTTTGGCACAGCTGGTTAATTAATAAAGCATATAGATGAGATCTTAAGTGTTTATTAGTTGTAATTTTTCAAATTAAATCTAAACAGCCTCTTTTGAAAGTGTTTATTTATTTCCCAGAATTGTATATGCTGCAAACAAGGAACGCTAAATGAAAAGAAGAAAGAAATTCACCAAATGCGTTATTCTTTGGTAAATCATTTATTGTACATTTATATTACATTCAAACCAACTTCATAAATATACACCAACCTTTTTTTCTTCTTCAGTAAAGCAGTGTCTCATTGTCTGTTTCAAGGCATCCTTATCAGATTTACACAAAGAAAACAAAGTATTCTTTTCCACTGGTTATTGGTTGAATTTAATATTTGGATCAGTGTGTCCATTAGACTTCTTTCCACGTGTCTTCCAAAGCCAAAAGTTGGTCCTCGATGTTTTTCAGCTCCTGCTCCATAGCTGCAATCTGGTTATTTCAGAACACAATAAATGTATTCAAGCTCCTTCAGCTTCTGAAATATATCACTCTATTGACAAGAATGACGCTTTATGATGGGATATACAGAATGAGGAATATGCAGTGCATTCATAAACATTTCAATCCACATAAGTACATGTGGATAATCTGGAGAACTTTAATAACACAAAATAAATAATGAGGTTTTCTACTGAAAATGAAATTACATTAGCGTATGAAAGCATTGTGCAATGAGGCATGCAAGCACGCTTAATGCATTTTGAGTAACATGGGAATAAATATGGGAGACTCGCTAGTATGTAAATCTGGTTTTCAAATTTCTTTCTCTGTCACATCTCACAGGGGAGCACGGGAACCAGGAACGAGAAGACGAGGAATTAGCAACACGGGAGTTTAATATATAGACAGGAACACAGATCACAGGTAGGGTAGACACTTACGTAGACACTTAGGTTGACGTACAAAGACCGACCAACACTAACTGAAAGGACTGGGGTTTATAAAGACAAGACAATCAAGGAACTAAGGAGACACACCTGGAATCAAATTAACCAATCAAGGGAGACAGAAACTAGGTCACAGGGCACACATGGGGAGCAAAACACACACAAGACAGTCCAGGGACGTGACATTACTCCCTCCCGGAAGGTGCGCCTCGCACCGTGGAACAACAGAGGGGGAAACGGGTGGGAACCATGGCGAAGGCTCAGGAGGAGGACGGACCACCGGGAGGAGGTCGGCAGACAGAGACCAGGGAGGCAACGAAGGAGGGAGGAGCCAGGAAGAGACAGGAGGGACCCGGAGCAGGAGGAGCCTGGCGGACCCAGGCCACAGCCATGATGATGGCCCACGGTGGAGCCGACGGAGGGAGGAGCCATGGAGGAGGAATGGCCTCCGACTCCAGGGGCCGACCAACGGCGGCGGAGCAGGTGGTGGAGGAGCCCGAGGCGGAGACGGAGAGCCGACGAGCCAGGGAATGCCGAGGATCCGGGGCTAAGGTGGAGCAGAGTGCTCTGGCGACCGAGGCGGGCGGAGCTCGGAGATCCGCGGGCGGAGCCGGAGCGACTGAGGACCAAGGTGGAGCTGGCGGGAGGAAGGAGCCCAACTGAGCCGGTGGGACGGAGCGACGAGGTGCAGCCGGAGGAGCGGAGTCCTGAGGCGATGGCGGGTCGACGCCCGACCAAGGCGGAGCCGGAGGGACGAGGGAGCCTGGTGGAGCTGGAGGATCGACGGGTGACGGTGGAGGCGAGGGAGCTAGGAGCCGAGGTGGAGCCGCTGGGTCAACGGGCCGAGGCAGAGTCCGGGCCGAGGAGGTTGGAGGCGGAGGTGAGGGATACTCCAGCCCCGGCGATGCTGGAGGATGGCAGTCCTGTGGGGCTCGCACCGTATTGATGGTGGGCTGAGGGCGAGCAGAGGGGCTGCCAGACGACAGCGGTGGAGGAGGCAGGAGCGGGTGGGAGGGTGGGCATTTGCGAGGGGCCGGCACTGGGGGGCGCTCTTGAAGCGCGGACACTTGGGGGCGCTCTGGCAGCGCGGAGACAGGGAGACGCTCTTGCAGCGCGGAGACAGGGAGGCGCTCTCTTGGTGTAGGCACTGGGGGGCGCTCGGGAAGCGCTGTGCTGGACGGAACCAGCGGAGACTCTTGGGAGCGCCTTCTTGGCGCAGGCACTGGGGCGCTGAAGCGCTGTGCTGGACGGAACCAGCGGAGACTCTGGGAGCGCCTTCGTGGCGCAGGCACTGGGGCGCTGAAGCGCTGTGCTGGACGGAACCAGCGGAGACTCTTGGGAGCGCCTTCTTGGCGCAGGCACTGGGGCGCTCTGAAGCGCTGTGCTGGACGGAACCAGCGGAGACTCTTGGGAGCGCCTTCTTGGCGCAGGCACTGGGGGGCGCTCTGGAAGCGCTGTGCTGGACGGAACCAGCGGAGACTCTGGGAGCGCCTTCTTGGCGCAGGCACTGGGGCGCTCTGAAGCGCTGTGCTGGACGGAACCAGCGGAGACTCTTGGGAGCGCCTTCTGGCGCAGGCACTGGGGCGCCGAGCGCTGTGCTGGACGGAACCAGCGGAGACTCTTGGGAGCGCCTTCTTGGCGCAGGCACTGGGGCGCTGAAGCGCTGTGCTGGACGGAACCAGCGGAGACTCTAGAGGGCTCTTGCGAGGGCAGGCACTGGCGGGCTCTTGCGAGGGCAGGCACTGGCGGGCTCTGCGAGGGGCCGGCTCTGGTGGGCTTGCCATACTCTCTGCCGGCGGCTTGCCATACTCTCTGCCGCGGGCTTGCCATACTCTCTGCCGGCGGGCTTGCCATACTCTCTGCGGCGGGCTTGCCATACTCTCTGCGGCGGGCTTGCCATACTCTCTGCCGGCGGCTTGCCATACTCTCTGCCGGCGGGCTTGCCATACTCTCTGCCGGCGGGTTTTCCTGGACCGCGAACGGCGGCTGGTGAAGGGAAACGTTGACCTCCAGATCCGCTTTCCCAGTCCAGTAAATCCTCCTCCATGTCCAGCAGCCCCAGATAGATGATCAGCTCATCCTCAGCCGTGATGCAGGGGCGGAGCTCCACTCCGCTCACACCGCCCACGGTTGGCTCCTCGCGATGGGCACCGCCGCCGCTCGCACCTGATCTGACGTGTTGGGCTCAACTTCCGGGCGATCTTCCGCTCAGTCGCTCGGCTTCGCGCTGGCTCGTAGATCGCGGGCGGGAATGGCTCTCCGTCATCGGTGGGCTCGGGCTGATGCTCCGCATCGCTGGGAGTTGGTGGGCTGGGCTCTGGGTCTGGAGTGGATCTGGCGAGATCATCCTCGGAAGAGACGGTGAGGGTGATCCGTTTCTCACCAGAATCCACTCCACGGCGGCGAAATCCTCTCGAGGACCATCCTCGGACGACAGCGCTCTGCACGCGGTGTTCAGACTTGCGTTGTAGAATGAGCAGGCGTGCCGTCCGGGTAGCTGGTGTCATTAGCTATCATCAGGAATAGTCTGGTGTGGTCCTCGAGAGATCGTTCCCCCTGCTCCAGCAGGAGGAGGAGGAATTCGGGCCGAACATAGGGATCCATAGATGCACAACGGAAAGAAAAAACACTGGGTAAAAACGGAAACAAAACGGAGGGTACAAACACGGAGGTTACTGTATAGGTCGGTCTTTCTGTCACATCTCACAGGGGAGCACGGGAACCAGGAACGAGAAGACGAGGAATTAGCAACACGGGAGTTTAATATATAGACAGGAACACAGATCACAGGTAGGGTAGACACTTACGTAGACACTTAGGTTGACGTACAAAGACCGACCAACACTAACTGAAAGGACTGGGGTTTATAAAGACAAGACAATCAAGGAACTAAGGAGACACACCTGGAATCAAATTAAACAATCAAGGGGAGACAGAAACTAGGTCACAGGGCACACATGGGGAGCAAAACACACACAAGACAGTCCAGGGACGTGACATTCTCATGGATGGGAGGGTGAATCTCACAAAGAAATGTCCATCTTATATTTCACATAACAATCAAAAAACAAATGAAGCCTATTTTTGGGCGCAATGCACTATCATGTTATCACTATATAATATGTGCTATATAAATGCATTCATTCATTCACTGTTATCATCATAATTGAACACATGTTTCTTCACAATTGACAATTGTCATTAGTGCAATGCAATATATATTCTCATTAGTGGGGGAATTCATCATATACATCACACACACTTTTTTTTTTTTTTTTGTATCACAATTTGGTGGAGGAAATAGAGTAACAATGCAAAATAAATAAATAAATAAAAGTCAATGGTCCTAAAATAGGCTTCATTTTCTTCACTCAAAATATATTTTCCAATCGAACATTATTTAATTTTGGGTGAAATGTGATATTTACAGCTTTAGTGAAGTACAGCTGCCCATTCTCCTCTGTACTCACCTTATTGTCTGTCTCTTGTCTGACTCTATTAGGTACTTTTTCTGCATAGTTGGGCGTCTGAGTGCGAGCGAGGGCTTGTTTGAGTTTGGAGGCCAGCTTTTCTCTGCGCTGAGAGAGGAGAGCTCTCTGTTTGTCAGCATTAATACCATTCTGAAGGTTGACGGAGAGAGAGAAAGAGCCATCAGCAGTCTATATATATATATAGACCCATCGTTACTGTAGAAAGGAGAATCTTACTCTGCATTACCTGAACGCTGAGATGCAAGCAGATGGAGTGATCCACCACCCCTACAGCACTGGCCTTAGGTGGAGGAGGAGAGTCGGTGAAACCTGCCTCTGGACAGTGTAGATGAAGCGCTGAGATCCGGCCCAGCGTGCAGACAGCTGATCTGAAGCGCAGAAGAGTCTCAGCCTGATCCGGTGCACACACTGCCCACACTGCAACAACACAACTATTACACATCACGATGAAGGATTTCATTTACTATATACATATGCTACTATAATAACTGCATCAAAAGGAAATATTGGTTTCCAGGGTCTTCTGTGTGGTTGCTAAGGTGTTCTGGGTGGATGTTAGGGCCAGGTGGTTTCTTACGTGCCCAAGTCGCTAAACATTTGTTGTAGAATATTTACTCAGACATTGTTAGCAAATTTCAAATTTAATTACAAAGGAAATAGCAAATAATACTTTGAGTTTAAATAATAATAAAACGTTTTTTTGTTTGTTTTGTTTACAACTTTCAAAAATTAGTTTTTACAGTGAAGACGGTTATGTTTATGGACTTTTATCACGTTTTATTGTTTGGTAGGCAAAATCAAGCCTGATTGCTTAGAAAAACCCCTCAACAAGCTGCACAGTTCAAAGTATCATTCATGTCTGTTGCACAAATGTTGCGAAACAATAATTCAAACGCCAAGTATCAGAGTTTAAACTGTAAAAAGTGGTTTTCATTCATTGAAATAAAGCTGAAATAATCAAAAATATTAAATTAAAACCTAAACTTAGAAAAGTGAAAAAAAAGTAGAAAAAAAAAGTTTTAAGTTGAAGTAATAAAACTGACATGGAAATAAAAAAAATAAATAAACAGACATATATATATATATATATAAAAAAAATGTAGAATTATAATAAAAACGACAAGAGTGCAACAAAGTTACTAAAACTTAACCCTAAACTAAAATGTAATCTGAAAACAGAGCTATTTTAGCATCACTGAGGTACTACTATTTACGTTATTTATTAATAATATAATATTAACTGTTATTTACTAATAGTTCAAATTAGTTTTCATTTTTATATTTTACGTTTTCATTTTAGGTAACGTTTTCATAATTTTGTTGTGTGTTGCCATTTTTATTCGCTTTTTAAAATATATCTATATAGATTTATATTTAATGTTTTTTTTCAATTAATTTTTATTAGTTAGTTTATTAGTTTAATTAATTTTATTAATTATAATTATAGAATTTAGTCAATTAAATGTTTTTTAATTTAATGTTTTGTTATTTTAGTACATCTTGTTAAACTAAATGAATACAAGAAATATTTCCCTGGGAAAGCTGAAACAAGTTTTTTTTTTTTTTTTACATTTATTTTAAGTAATAAAAATGTTTATGTTTTAGTTAACATTCCTGACTGAAAACATGAAAGCCGATTCAAAGTATTAATAAATACTATAATAGTACTGTATATAAATAATATTTGAACACTGCAACACTAAACATTGCAAGTATGAGCTATTGTAGTAGTGATACGTGCCTTAGCAAACACAACTAATATCCAAAACATTAGCACCAAGTCAACTAAATCTTGAGGTTCTCTCACAGTCAGGTCTTTCCTTCGTCAGCTGGCACTGGGCCCTCAGTAACCTCGCCACTCTGACCACTTCCTGTACTAAAGAGAAGTCGGCCTCCTCCTTAGAAAAACACCAGTGCTCCTGAGGTGAAAAGGAGATGGAAAAGAGTTGTTTTGTGACGTACATAGAGCTGCATGTTATCGGGTAGTGTTTGGTTTTGTTTCTGACCAGCTGTGAGGTCTTTGGGTAGGGCTGCACACACAGACTGCGGGATGTCCCGTCAGAGTCAGCGTAGGGCAGGAGTCTCTGCCACAGCTCCTCCGTGAGGAACGGCATAAAGGGCGAGAGGAGCGCGAGAGAGATGGACACGCTGTGATACAACACAGACACAGCCACCTGCCTTTCTCCAGCTCTCTGTTCCTCACTACCAGAGCCTTCACCTTTCAACACCGGCTTGATGCTTTCCTGAAGAAGAGGAACAGAAGACGACAGTTCATCAATCAGTGACTGGAAGATCCATCAGTATCATGATGACAGATCATACTCACCAGGTAGACGTCACACAGACTGTGGAGCCAGTAAGAGTGCAGTGCAGACGTGACTGTGTGGAGCTCGTAGCTCTCAAAACCCTTCTCACACAGCTGCACTGTGCTGTACAGACGCGAACAGATCCACCTGTCCATGCTGGATAGAGGATAGGTCTGAAAGACAAAGTCAGAAATACATTAAAGCAACTGTATGCAAGTTTGTTTACCTTGAAATATCAGTAATATCAGTCGAAATCCTTCTAATGGTACACAGACTTATAATAACATAAATGGCTCCCCTCAAACTGTTGACCCTCAGCAGGGTTGCCAAGTCCACAGTTTTAACCATTGAACTGGGATATTTTTAAACTGTTTTCGTAGGTTGACATTTTCCATACAGGTTTAAGGTGTGATATAGTGCATACGTTATATCTGACTGTAATGCTTGCATTGAAACATTTTACTCATTTTATATTCTTCCAATGAAAAAAACTTTTCTAAACAGAGTGAGGAGATTTTTGTGAAGAAGCGGTACTGGTAGGAAGCCTTTGAGCTTCTGTAAGTTTCTTTGTGAAATGAGACTTATGGTTACTATCAAGTTGAAAGTGTGTATAATAATGCATAACAGACACTGTAAACTATGTATTTTAGGTATGAGTGAGAGGCATATTTTGATATTTGGGCTGCACTGTAAAACATTAATCCGTAAAATAACAGAAAAAGTACTGGCAGCTCATTGCACATGACATTATCCATTAATTTTATTAATTTTAGACATTTCTGTTAACTCTAAAACACAATGCAATGAAGTGAAGAAAATCCCAAATACTGGTAAATCTGTAAATAAATAAATACGAAAATATTCCTTCAAATTGTACAGTATATTGTGCCCTATTTTTACAGATTTTTTTTAGAGTGTAGTTTTGACTGGCAACTGAGCTAGTTTTCTTACACAGATCTGGCAACCCAGGTTCTAAAAATAAATATCAGTTTGTTATATTTATCAATGCTTATATTTAGAGAGCAATGTGACTAATAGTTATTATACAGCTTGTCTAAACATTTGATCACATCTGACAGAATTTTTGCTACGGTTTAAAAATTAGTTTTTAAAAGTCTCAAGCTCACCAAGCTGCATTTATTTGATCAAAAATACAGTAAAAACAGTAATATTGTGAAATAATATAACAGTTTAAAATAATGATTTTCCATTTGAATATATTTTAAAATATAATTTATTTCTGTAATGCAAAGCTGAATTTTCAGCACAATTACTCCAGTCTTCAGTGTCACACGATCCTTCAGAAATCACTCTAATATGCTGATTTGCTTCTCAAAAGAAAAAAAAAAAATTAATTAAAATTTATTATTATTAATGTTGTGCTATTTTTGCGAAAACAGTGATACATTTTTTTTTTTTTTAGGATTCTTTGATGAATAGAAAGTTCAAAAGAACAGCATTTATCTAAAAACTAAATATTTTGTAACATCATAAATGTATTTACTGTCACTTTTGATCCATTTAATGTGTCCATGCTAAATATTAATTTCTTTAAACCCCAAACCTTTGAATGACCAAAAAATAAAAAAATAAAAAATAAATTAAAAAAATCACAACAAATAAGGCATAGAGCAAACTGCTGAAATTAAAGAATCATTTCATACAACATTTTATATTTAAAAATTATATAATTATTTTACTTTTCCTTTCCTTACTTAAAAATATTTGAAGCAGGCTGCCAGTATATCTAGTAACTGACACAAGCACACTGTGAAACTAAGGCAGCAAACGCAGTTATCAACTGATGGGAGACATCACCTTTCAAATTGATTTTCTGCCATTTGGTCCTACAAGTCATTTGCACTTCTTTTATGATTTAATCTCATTACAGCAAACAAAAGGCAATGTGAAACAGCATGGTGCCAATGCAGGACAAAATACAGCACAAGATAAAGTGTGTACTGCATTTCAACCCAGCTGCAGAGGGAAAGGGGGAAGATCATTAAATCATGTCAGCATCATGCAGATCAGCTCTCACACTGTATCACCCAGCGAGCAGCATTCGTCTGGGCTGTTTTATTGATTTAATGAAGAGATATTGGCTGCCGTACCTCTGCTAATGATGTTGGTAAACTTGCATCATGCAGCGTGGCGAGGGTGAAGCGCACTGTCTGCCACATCTTATTACAGAAATGTCTACAGCTCAGCACATGAGACACAGACAGGCTGATGTCCTCTCCTGAGACAGGGTTCGAACAGAACGTCAGCAGAGGGAGTGAGGAACTCTGGGTAAAGCTGATGGTAAGGTTTGATTACAGCACTCAGTAATGAGGGTGACTTACCCTGGGCTTTATAAGAGCAGAGCGCAAACCTCAAAGCGTCTGTCCCGCACTCAGGAATCCCTTTAGGGAAATCTTTCTTCTGCAGGAAGGACACAGGAAATGAGGTGAACTTGTTCATTTGGGAAGGACTGGATCACAGGAATGAAGCGAACCTCGTACTGACCTGTGCTTCCATGGCAACCATGCTTTCCCTCTGATCCAAGTTTCCTTCTCTAACTTTCTCTTGAAGTCTCTACAGAGATTAAATCGGAATGTGACTGACAGGAAGATGAAGTCATCGTGACAAAGTGCTGATTAGAAGATTAGCCGTTTCATATATTCAGATTTCACCGCGGATCGGCTGAGTGGAGTCAGTTCTGCCCTGAGGCCTGGATATCTTGACTGATAGATGTTCATCGCCAGCTGTACAAAGTCTTGTTATATTCATTAATATGTCTGAATTATTTCTTTTATTAATATACTGAGGATTTAGTATTTGTAGGAACTAAAAAGGGAATGGAGTAAAAAAAAAAAGAGTCATAGAAAGGACAACATTTTCTCCAAATATATTCCAGTGTTATTTTATATACACTTGTGTAGTATTTATTAATATTTTAAATTAGATTTTATTTTTACCCTATCAGTTTCTATTTTAATTTTACAGTATTTTGTGATTTTTATTTTTTTCATATTTCTATTTAGCATTTAATTTGATTTTATTTTTAGTAATTTTAGTGCTTCATTTTAAACTTACTTTATTTTAATTATGTGCCAATGCAACATTTCTAATTCTTTTTATGTTTTCATTAAATATTTATATTTTATTTTCATTTCAGATTTATTTTAATGAACAAAAATGATTTTTAATAGTTTTAGTTAATAATAACAAAACTGGTCCACAAAATCTGTAGATTAAAACAACAACTAAAGACTAAAATAATTTGTTTGCTACAAATTAAATTAAGAAATCACAACTTTATATACAATATGAAAATCTATATTAATTCTGAGCTTTGCATTTATATTAAAGATTTTAAAGACAAAGTATTAAGTATTTAAGTATTTGTAAAGATTAACTTTAAGTGAGTGTTAGATGATGGCAAATGTAACAAATGTAAAAGTATAGAGTGTGCACAATTAAATATCCAATATTTGACAACAATTACTGATAAATTAAAACGATCTCTAATATTGGTCCATATGTACTGGGCTTCACCACTATTAGCTTTAAAACATGGACCAAATATATGGATGACTCATCGCTTCGATTTTTGTCCAATCAAATATGAGAATGAGAAAGCCCCCCCACTAACACCACCTACAATCGACTAGCAATATCAAGTAGCAAATTATGGTCACTGCTGTGGCGTAAACTAAAGGCTATTGGCTATTAAAAATGAAGACAAGCTCTTTGATTGGCCCCACCCCAATATCTAGTTTCAGTAGTAAAACAAACAGAGCAATTCTAAGAGGGTCCTCGTTCCATTGGTGCTCAAGCCCTAAATATGTCAAAACCACATCAATTTCATGGTATCTTCATGTTTTGTACTAGGTTGGAACAGGTCTTAAGTCTGAGAGTGTGTATGTGTCTGTACCTCCAAAGAAACCCCTGAGATGACATCAAGAGGGTCAATGACATTTCCTAAAGATTTACTCATCTTCCGCCCATATTTATCTCTCACCAGAGAGTGAAAGAGCACCTGTTTGACACAGTGATGGAGCAGAGAGAGAAAGAGCAATAAAAGAGTCAGAGCTGCACAAAACAGAGACATTTTGATGGCAAAACAGACGGTAACATTTCTCAGTGACATTTTGGATAATTTTGGTATATGACGCACACCGCAATATAAATTTTCAGTTCCTGCCAACCTTACGATATGGCATTTAGAGTTATGAGCTCAGCAATAAGCCATCGACCCAACCTGTTTAAAGGGCAGCTGGCCTGTCAACTCTCTGCCCAGCATCACCATCCTGGCCACCCAAAAGAAGATGAGGTCACTTCCTGTTTCCAGAATGGAATTGGGGTAGAACTGTTTCAAGTCTTCTGTCTGAGGATAGAGATTGAGATCAAAGCAGGTTCATTCAACATGTCAATACACTAGACTTTCTTTATTGTTGTTTTGTCTGGTTTCTTTCATGAGTTCATGATGTTGAAAGAAAAATGGACTTTAAAAATGAAGAACCTGCTGAGGCCAGCCGAGCATTGCGAACGGGAAGAGACCAGAAGAGAACCAAGTATCAAGCACATCTGGGTCTGAAACAAACATTTAAAAAAGTCAGAATTCAGTGCTACAGTAACGCCGTGAACAGCCTGCATTATTGAACTACATTACTTGCTAAAATCAGTTTTCTTCTGATTATTATTAATAATAAATAGTTACCAGGGGCTGTTAAGACACACTGACAAAAGAAGTGCCATAAAAGTATCATAAGAGCAGCCCAAATTCACATCTTCTTCATTATTAAACTGAGAATTCTTAACTTTTTAAGACTTTGGTATGTAGTAGGTTGTATATTTGGATTTATTTTCATTTTTGTATGTTGAACTATTTGATGTGTTTACGTGAGTCTTATGCTGATCACTGGCTGTGTCATTTGAAATCCAAGGCAAATTTCCCTAAAAAGTATATTCTATTCTATACATTCTGAAAACATAACAGCTTTGTGTGAAGAACCAACCAACGTTTGAACACTCTCAAATCTCATTCAAGTGATTTGACTTTGAATAAGTGCATATTCGTTAGGAGTCATTATTAGCTGCACACAAAGATTTTTACACAAAGCTGTCAAAGGTGTGTATAAAGCAGCGTTTATAATTATAATTAAGCGTAATTTTGGTGACAGTCATTGGTCAACATTCACCTTCTTTTTGAAAGAAATATATTAAATGATGCACTACTGTTTAAAAGGTTTTGCAGTCAGTACATTTTTTTGTGGAAAGAAATTTTATTCAGCAAGGATGCATTAAATTGAACAAAAGTGATAGTGAAGACTTTTATAATGTTTCAAGACTGTACAGTATCACAGTTTTCACAAAGGTATTAATTAAGACAACTGTTTTCCACATTGATAATAATAGTAATAATAATAATAAATGTTTCTTGAGCAGCAAATTGGCATATTAGACTGATTTCTGAAGGATCATGTGGCACTGAAGCCTGGAGTAATGATGCTGGAAATTCAGCTTTTCATCACAGTAATTAAAGGGAAAGTTTACCCAAAAAAATGGAAATTACTCCATGATTTACCAACCCTTTTTTCTTTCAGACGAATGCAATTGGAAATATATTAAAAAATGTCCTGGCTCTTCCAAGTTTTATAATGGCAGTGAATGGTGGTCAAGATTTTGAAGCACAAAAAAGTGCGCCCATCCATCATGAAAAAGTGCTCCACATGGCTTTGGGGGTTTAATAAAGGCTTTCTGACATGAATCGATGTGTTTGTGCAAAAAAAGTTTTAAATATGGGTATTTTTCTAACACAAACGCATCGATTCGCTTCAGAAGGCCTTTATTAACCCCCTGGAGCTGTGTGGAGGATTTTTTTATGATGGATGGATGCACTTCATTCATTGGACTTCAGAATCTAGGGTAACCATACGTCCTCTTTTCCCCGAACATGTCCTCTTTTTGGACCTAAAAAAAAAGTGTCCGGCCGGGATTTCTAAATCGCCCAAAATGTCCAGGATTCAGCTTTTGCTTTCTACAGTCACCATTCATTGTGTGCGTTTTTGTATTAAAGCCCTGCACACCGTTTTCTTAATCCCGCTCCTGCTGAATTTCTGGCCTGCTCCCGCAAACTTTCTAATATTGAATAAAATTTTCGCACATCAGGGAGCCGCTATCAATATGCAGAGTATTTAAATCACTTTGGATGCAGGGTTGCCAAATCCACATTTTTTTGCACGGAATGGAGCTGATTTTAAACTGTTGCGGAGGGTTGATTTTCTCCCGTGGGTTAAAGGTTTGAAATATTGCATAAATTACATTTGACTGAAACGCTTGTATTGAAACATTTTGCATTCTGCCTATGATAAAACTGTGGTAGATGTTAAGTTTTGTGAAGGATGGCCAGTGAAAGCCTTTTAGCTGTTTTTATGATCTGCGGTGTAAAATATGTATTTTAGGTATGGAAATGACATATTTTGAGTTTTGATATTTGGGATATGTTCATTGCGCTACTTTGGAGGCTACTTTAACTAGGATGGCTTGAGGGTGAGTAAATGAGTTAATTTCCATTTTTAAGGTGTACTATCCTTTAATTATATTTTAAAACGCATTAAAACAGAAATATTTCACAGTATTATAGTTTTATATTTGATGTACTTTAATCAAATAAATGCTGCTTCGGTAAACATAAAATTGTTTATGTTTTCAAAAACATTACAAAATCTTACCAACCCTAAAGATTTGAACAGTAGTGTAGATTATGAGTATTAATCATTGAAAAGTGTGATTGATGTGAACTCTCACCCTGTGTGAGTGTGATGGCATCAGGATTCACTCCAAACTTCACGGCGGCACGTTGTCGGGCCTCTGCAGCACTTCTGCCCCAAACCCACTGCTCCTGCTCCAGACACAGCCAAGAACAGTCAATGCTTCAGTCAAAACCTCACTCAATATGATCAGGCTCAATTCATAAACACATTATGCTGTAGCAGGTACATTAAGGGTAATCTTTGGGCTACAAATATAGATTTCATGATAGTGCCAAACCTCTTCTGTGTACTTTGAGTTTTCCACTGTCACTCGATAGGCTGGTATCTGATGACCCCACCAAAGCTGTCTGGAAATACACCAATCGCTGCAAAGTGGAGATATACATGACATAAAATCTTATTCAAACATGTAATGGAAAGAATATTAACAGAAGTGTGGAATTGGTCAAACAAACAGAAAGACATGTAAATGACCCTAAATATAGCCTTGCATAAATAAAAAATAAATAATAAGGCTAACCTGATGTTGGACAGCCAGCTCTTCCACATTTTTGTGTAAAAGTGAGGAATTATCTGTAGATCTCCTTCTTCCACTGCCTAAAAAGAGCATTTACATGCATTTCAATACGTGAGCTAACAAACTCATTAAGCAGAATAATGAAATTTAAAAATGATGTTTAAAGAACAGTTTGTCCACTATCATTGATGAGTAACAGGAATATGTTTTCTAGTAAAGTGCTCGATGAGCCACACATTTGCTGTTGCTCGAGGGAGTATTGACAGATACAGTTAATAACACACATGCATGTCAACAAAACTGACATTAATTTAACCATTCACTGTAAATGTGCATGTATGCTTGATATGCAATTTAAAACAGCAGTTTTTCATTGTGATAAAATTGAAATATAATTTATTCCTGTGATCAAAGCTGAATTTTCAGCATCATTACTCCAGTCTTCAGTGTCACATGATCATTCAGAAATCATAATAATATGCTGAACCGCTGCTCAAAAAACATTTCTGAGTATTATCAATGCTGAAAACATTTTGAGTGAAATAACTATGAGTAGTATATAAATAAGGTTTATTTATGAGCCTTATTGTAATTATGAGAAAGACAGAGTTGAAAAGTTGCATCCGTTTCACATACTGTGTGGTTTAGTCATAAACCATCGGCATAATTTGTATCTGATGCAACCACACATTTAAAACACGCTCACTCACTTGAACTGCTTTTCTGCCCATTTCCTGACAGCGCACGAACCACTGTTTCTTCAGCAACGGTTCAATGACATCTCCAGAACGACTATGTGGGAGGAATAAAAATCAAGATAGGACAAAAGGTCAAAGACTACTGGTATTTTTCAGTTGAAAGAACATGACAAAAATGTTTGAGAGGAACGGCCTGCCTGAGTACTCAAAAATGTAGGGAAATATAGCAGCTTGAAGTCTTCTTGAAATGAGAGGATGAGGAAATGTTTACTGCTTGTGGTCTGATATACAATCGCTTTACCTGCAGACTGGTAATGACATGGGATGATCCTTCTTGCCTCGTAACAGCTTCCTCTCCATCAGCGCAGTAATTACACGTTCCCTGGCATTAAATCGCTTAACACCCTGAGAGACAGAAACATTACATGCTGAATATCCATAGAAACATTCCTTTAAATATAGAGGATCTATATAAATGCCTTATATAGGTACCATTCAGTTGCTGCTTGCAATTAATTCTAATGCATATGATTTATACGTCAGCTGAAAGCTTTCCATTTATGTATGATTTGTTATGATAGGACAATATTTAGTCGAGATGCAACTATTTGAAAATCTGGAATCTGAGGGTGCAAAAAAATTACAAAATTTAGAAAATCGCCTTTAAAGTTGTCCAAATGAAGTTCTTAGCCATGCATATTACTAATCAGAAATTAAGTTTTGATATGTTTACAGTAGGAAATTTACAAAATATCTTCATGGAACATGACCTTTGGGTCTAACATGGTAACATGCTGGGTTTTTAGGGTTGCACACTGAGACCAGGATACCATGTTATATATGCTCTAACTTTCTAGACCGAGACTTCCCACCATGCGAGCAGGCTAAATGTGGATATATTGATCTCAGAGCCCTTTCATACTCTCTGTAGTTTCATGATGTTGAGATATTCCTACAGCTCGCTGACCTTCGGTAATACATACTGCTAATGCATATATAGAGGCCAACAGTACAGATGCTTTGACCTTTATAAAAGTCTTTCCACTGAGACAGACCTTCAGTATGTTCATCTCGGAGCCCTCTGACGCTCTGTAAAGTTTCACAATCTTACACCTCACGGACCCCTGTAATATATACATTTAGATGCCTGCAGTTTCTTTTTTATAAAAAAGTCTTTCCAGCAAGCTAAAGATTGAGAAATATTTCTCTCAGAGCCTCTTGACACTCAAAACTGAATGGGTTTCCTTGTGTGAGTAATACAAATCAATGTTGAGAACTAAAGGCCTGTTCACACCAAGGACGATAACTATAGGCCTATAGCTACAGGTATAAATCTAAAGTTTTAATAATCATTGTAATTCTATTCTGAGAATATGGAAATCCACACCACAACTATAACATAATGACACCGAGTAATAATATAGTTGAAATTAATTTCAAAACAATTTTTCCAACTGATGAACTATAAAAACAATGACAGCCAATCAGAATCCACCCAATTTTAAAGAGCTTGAGCATTTAAAGTGCACTTATAATAAACAAAACATTATCGTCCACTGGTGTGGATGCTTATATATTTATTAAACATGCCTTAAGTATTAAGTACTCTATTTTTGCTACAATTAGAAAAAGTCTCAAGTCAATGTTTTTAGGGGTTACAATCATTTTTAATCACTAAACAAGTTGGGAATTAAGAAACAAAATACTGATGTTAAAAAATTACTGAATTTATAACAGAAGTCTTTACCTGTATGTAGTACAACCCAAATTCCGGAAATGTTGGGACGTTTTTTGAATTTCAGACTTTCGATTTTAAGACTTCGAAATCACATGAGCCAATATTTTATTCACAGTAGAACATAGATAACATAACAAATGTTTAAACTGAGAAATTTTACAATTTTATGCACAAAAATTAGCTCATTTAAAATTTGAAGCCTGCTACAAGTCTCAAAATAGTTGGGACGGGGGCATGTTTACCATGGTGTAGCATCTCCTCTTCTTTTCAAAACAGTTTGAAGACTGCATCGAGGTTATGAGTTTCTGGAGATTTGGTGTTGGAATTTGGTCCCATTCTTGCCTGATATAGGTTTCCAGCTGCTGAAGAGTTCGTGGTTGTCTTTGGCATATTTTTCATTTAATGATGCGCTAAATTTCTCTATAGGTGAAAGATCTGGACTGCAGGCAGGACAATTCAGCACAATTTTGTGAAATACACAAGGCCATCCCTGAAATAGACGTTGTCTGGAGGGGAGCATATGTTGCTCTAAAACCTTTATATACCTTTCTGCATTCATAGTGCCTTCCAAAACATGCAAGCTGCCCATACTGTATGCAATTATGCACCCCCATACCATCAGAGATGCTGGCTTTTGAACTGAACGCTGATAACATGCTGGAAGGTCTCCCTTCTCTTTAGCCCGGAGGACACGGCATCCGTGATTTCCAACAAGAATGTCAAATTTAGACTCGTCTGACCCTAGAACACTTTTTCACTTTGAAATAGTCCATTTTAAATGAGCCTTGGCCCACAGGACATGACAGCGCTTCTGGACCATGTTCACATATGGCTTCCTTTTTGCATGATAGAGCTTTAGTTGGCATTATGTTTACCGACAGTGGTTTCTGGAAGTATTCCTGGGCCTATTTAGTAATGCCAATGAGAGAATCATGCCGATGAGTGATGCAGTGTCGTCTGAGGGCCCGAAGACCACGGGCATCCAACAAAGGTCTTCGGCCTTGTCCATTACACAAAGAGATCTCTCCAGTTTCTCTGAATCTTTTGATGATGTTATGCACTGTAGATGATGAGATTTGCAAAGCCTTTTTTTTTTGACGTTGAGGAACGTTGTTTTTAAAGTATTCCACAATATTTTTATGCACTCTTTCACAGATTGGAGAGCCTCTGCCCATCTTTACTTCTGAGAGACTCTGCCTCTCTAAGACATCCCTTTATAGCTAATCATGTTACAGACCTGATGTCATTTAACTTAATTAGTTGCTAGATGTTCTCCCAGCTGAATCTTTTCAAAATGTCTTGCTTTTTCAGTCCTTTGTTGCACCCGAGCCAACTTTTTTGAGACCTGTAGCAGGCATTGAATTTGAAATGAGCTCATTTAGTGGATAAAAGTGTAAAATTTCTCAGTTTAAACATTTGTTATGTTCTCTATGTTCTATTGTGAATAAAATATTGGCTCATGTGATTCGAAAGTCTTATTGATTTTCTTTAAACAAGAGATCGGTTTTGCTAATGAGTTTTTACAGGTTATGGTGGTCAGATTAAACCTTGACTGTGAAAGGTGAAGTGATAATAAAATGAATCAAAATCCTGAAGTGAACAATAATTGCTGCCATCCCAAATGATCACATGATCAATAATGTAGTAATGGTTATGTAATAATTGTAATAATCCCACTGAGGCCACACCTTCAAAAAGGTAAATTGTAAAGAATCTCTGTACCTCTAGCCATTGGCCGCAGTCTGAGGTCATGGTCCCATCTCCTCCAATCACAGTGAGGCGAGGGAGTGAATGTCTCTGAGAGAGCAGGAAGTCAGTGTGGTCATGAGCTGGTGTCACTTTAACAGCACCTATGATGGCAAAGTTGAAAGTCAGGAGCTGAGACTAAAGGCGCAGTCACAAATTTCACAAGCAAAAGATGTTCACCGTCTATTGTCAATAGTGCAGTGATGTATGAATCACAACTCACACAGAAGTCACTTTAAACCTTGACTCCACACTTTAAAACTTTCTGCAAATTTGCATGACCAACTTTAAATCAGTGCCAAATCTCTTAAAATCTATTTCGTCCTCACACAAAATTCCTGATCATGAATTCCAAATGCAATGACTGGATTTCGCCGCTGAACATTAATAAATGTTATGCACGATAAGGCTGCATTCTTAACTGATTTTTGAACAGTCAGGTCAAACTTTGTCCAATTTTGTACATTTTGTTCATTAAAATTATCTAAAATATATATTATATATTTTACATTTAAATATACATGTACATTTATTTATATATTTATTTATTAATAAATACAAATATAGAATCACAAATTTAGACCAGTGTCACAGGTTCATATGAACAGCCTCACAAAAAGAAAGAAAATGGAACACTGGCTTGCAGCGTAAAAAGTACACTAATTGTAATTTAACTTTTTTTTTTTTTTTTTACAATAAAAGATACCGTTATTTCCAACAGATAAAATTCATCATGCACAAATAAATGACATACCTGTGCCAAATGTCATATCCACCATAGAGTCAGTGACAATGGGCAATAAGCGCTCTGTGAATGGATGCCTGCAGTGTTTGCCATGAAAATCCTGATGAGAAAAGAATGAATATTGTGGGTAAAAGTGCTAGAACTACAGCTCTAGTTGTAACCAGAAAATATTCAGTCTTCTAGGTCACTTTAGCATAGTAGACATACTGCCTACTGCATACTAGATTTATCAAATGTAAATGAGTAGTAATATCCTATTCGAACACAAGTACAGTCATATCAAGTCATATCATAAGCACAGAGCAGACTACAAACAATCCATCTAAAAAAAAACAAAGTTGCGTTACTTTATATCGAGGGTCATCAGGATGAACAGCAATGGCCACGTCTCCCAGCATCGTCTCTGGACGCGTGGTTGAAACTGCAACCTCTCCTTCTAAAAAACAAATCACACCTTAGAACAAAAAAGGTAAAACAACATCTCGAGAAACAGAGCAAACTGAGAAGTCCACTCACCCTGTCCCTCCAGTGGATAAGCAAATGTAAGCATGATCCCAAACTCCACTTTCTGCTGATAACCGGGAACAGACAGAAGAGTCCTGCCAGACAGCTCCTTTGAGTCCACCTGAACACGTCAAATCATCAGTTAGTCTGTGGCCAGGTTGTTACACATGGACCGGCTCAGTGATGTACCTCTATGTCTGAGATGGCCGACTCTAACGCACAGCTCCAGTTGACCAGACCTTCAGAGCGATAGATGAGCCCGGAGTCACCCAGCCTGACAAAAGCCTCTGTCACAGCACTGCTGAAACCCTACAGGTAAAAAGAGGAAAAAAACAAAAACAAAAATATAGACAATCATTTTGCATGTTTAAAATAGATTTTGTTGATAATAGTTCCAGTTCTTTTATCATAATGGAAACCCTTATGAAAAAAGTGCTCAATTTTTATTGAATGTGCACTTGTAGTGTACTTCAAATCCTAAAAGTATGTTTAAAAAAAAAAAAAAAAAAACTGTAATTGCAGATATTATAATATTACTGAAATAAAAGCCCACTTAAGTGTAATTAAAGAGAGCACACTTCCATGACTAGGTTTCTTAACACACTTAAGTGCACTTTAATAATGTCAAATTAAATGTTTTACTTTGTTTCAATTTGTAATAACCTTTTGTCATGCTTTAAGAAGTACACTTATTACACTAACATACTAAAGCACACGTAAAGCACTAACTGTAGTGTGTTATTCAATATTACATTTAAAGTTAACATATTTTAATTTATTTGCACTAAATTGCAACTTCATCATTACAATTGTGTATTTACAAATATAAATACATAACATATGTTTCAATACAAATGACCATTACACTTTAATCATATTTCAAGTACAAAAGACATAATTATAAAATTACATATTAAGTGGACCAAAAAAGCACTCTAAATTTCAGCTAACTCCATTTTATATTAATTTTGAATAAACTTGAATATATTTTAATTTAAATGCAATTAACATGTAATTATGTGTCCAAAAGCATTAAAAAAAATAAACTTCAGTATGAACTGTTATTTACATGTTTGTATGTTAAAGTATAATTTTTTCAGAAGAGATTAATTGCATTCTGGCATACATTAACTAGATATCCTATTCATACAGAAAAATGCATACTGTGCATAGTGCACAGTATGAATATCATAGAAGAATGCTATTCCAAACAGCCCATGAGAAAACTGAGAAAAAAACTTTTAATTACCGGATCCATTGTAAAACAGGCTCTGTTCCAGTCAAGAGATGCACCAAGTTTTCTCAGCTGATGATAAATCTCATCCCCCTTTCTGAAAAATCATTAAAACAACAGAAAGGCAAACATTTGAGTTTAATTAAAAAAGAAAGCAGTCCTTACAGTTACCATATGGACATACCATAACATAACAGATACACTAGTAGCATATATAACCACTGCAAGGCTCTGAAAATAAGGAAAGCAAAGACTTACTCATTTTTCCATCTCCAGACCTGTTTGAGGAACTCCTCTCTACTGTAGTCCCGCCTGCACTTCCCCTGCTCCCTCATCAGCTTCCTCTCAACCACCGACTATCACACACAGAGACACATCACAGATCATTCTGAACAGAAACAGACACCTAAGCATCCCATTTTACCATTTAACAGAGATAAAGAGCTGGGATACCTGTGTTGCAATCCCAGCATGGTCGCAGCCGGGAACCCACAGCACCTTGTAGCCCTGCATCCGTCGCCTGAAAAAATGATATGATGAAATTGTCTTATCATCTTGGACTAAGAGTCCATCAAAATAGAGATATTTTATACATGTATTGCTAAGGCATGTAATGCTACAGAGTAATAATCAAAGAGTTTATTCAAATGGTACCAGCGAGCCAAAGCATCTTCTATAGCCACTGTCAGCGCATGTCCGAGATGTAAAGTGCCGGTCACATTCGGCGGTGGAATACATAAGGAGAAATATTTATCAACCGCATGGGGCTGTTTACTCTGAGGAAGAAGATAAAAAAAAACGGGTTTAAAAAATTATCTACTTACACTACTGGGGTCATGCTCAACAAGACTGCATGTATTAATACTAATAGAAATATTACTGCAATTTACAACAAGTGTCTTCTTTTGTAATATACAGAACCCCTTGCAGAATCTGTGAAAATGTGAATAATTTTAACAAAATAAGAGAGATCATACAAAATGCATACTTTTTATTTAGCATTGTCCTGAGTAAGATATTTTACATAAAAGATGTGCACTGATGCTCCAGAAGGAAGCATGATGCATTAAGAGCCGGGGGGTGAAAACTGTTTGAATTTGAAGATTAAGGTAAATTGTACTTATTTTGTCTTCCGGGAAACATACAAGTATCTTCTGTTGCTTCCGAAGGGCAGTACTAAATGGAAAAAAATTATATTTCAACAAAATAGGAAAAATTTGGACATCTTCATCCTGTTCAAAAGTTTTCTTAATGCATCGTGTTTCCTTCTGCAGCATCAGTGAATGTTTGAACCTTTTTAGTTGTGTTTGAATCCCTCAATTGTCCTCAGTGTGAAAAGATGGATCTCAAAATCATACAGTCACTGCTGGAAAGGGTTCAAATATGCAAAAGATGCTGGAAAACTGAAGAATCTGCAGGACATGGAGGATTTTTCTGAAGAACAGTGCTCAGTTTAACTGTTCAGAACAAACAAGGGACTCATGAACAACTATCACAAAACAAAAAACAGTCGTGGATCATCCAGGTAACCACACACAGTATTAAGAAGCACAACTTTTGAAGGGGGTTATTTGAATCATTTCAGCTATTTTTTTTTTGTCTTGTGGACTATATGTAAACATCTTTTATGTAAAATATCTTACTCAGGACAGTACTAAATAAAAAAAATAACATCCATTTTGTATGATCTCTCTTATTTTGTTAAAATGATTCACATTTTCACAGATTCTGCAAAGGGTTCCCAAACTTTCACATGCCACTGTATTTTAAAATGTAATTTATTTCTGTGATGCGAAGCTGAATTTTCAGCATCATTACTCCAGGCTTCAGTGTCACATGATCCTTCAGAAATCAGTCTAATATCCTGATTAGCTGCTCAAGAAACAATTCTTGTTTTGAAAAAAACTTCTTGTTTCTTGTGTTGAAAACAGTTGTGCTGCTTAATGTTTGTGGAAACTGTGATATGTCATTTTTCAGGATTCTTTGATGAATAGAAAGTTCAAAAGAACAGCATTTATTTGAAATAGAAATATTTAGTAACATTATAAATGTCTTTACTTTCACTTTAGACCAATTTAATGCATCCTTGCTTAATAAAAGAATTAATTTCTAATTAAAAAAAATATCTTACCGACCCCAGACTTTTGAACAATGGTCTATTTATGTAGTAACTGATGTCTTTATTAGTTTTTTTTTTTAAAACATATTTAGTTCAGTCATGAAATGGAAGCAGCATCTTTTTTGGATTAACATATTATTGAGAAAGACAAAAATAGGGTAGAGACAACTTATATCAAGCTGTAACTGCTCTCATACATGCTGCTCAGGACTGAAGAATCCCTGTTTCTCCCACCACTGATACCAGCCAAACTCCACATATTCCGGGCTGTAGGACTGTGGGAAGGGCAGTGTAGTGTCTAAAAGAGAGGACATTTGGAAGACATGGGAATACAGAGATTGCTGATAGGGATGTTAGCAGTAGACATCTATAGCAACTGCATTAGTCAGACACAATGAACCGCATCAATGGACAGAAACACAAGACAAAACAGGCAGAGGAAACACATTCTGTCACCTTTCTTCTCTCCAGGTACGAGTGCAGCAGTGTATGTTATTTTCTCTTTATCTGACCAGATTAGTCCAGGATCATTAACATCCTGCAAGGGTTAAAGACATGATAAGACGTTTATGGGTTTAAACCAAAGGAAACATTAGGTACCTATTTAGATATGTACAGTCTGTATGACCTACACTACTGAGTATGGCCTTCTCCTGTGCTTGTCTGCGTTTGGCTTTCTCCGCTTGTGTCCTGGGATGATGTGAAGGCTGTGTGCTAGATGAGCTTTGAGAGCAGAGTCTGCATCCCCATGTGCTCCAGGCCTTCTGAAGATCCCTGCTCCAGATTCTGGGTGACGCCACATGCACAGCCATCCACATGTCCTGAAATCTGGAGCGTTTCAGACTGAAACTAATGTGAAAAGACAAACAACAGTTTTTCTTTAAAAAAAAAAAAAAAAATGTAATAAAACTTTTTTTTTAATGATTTAATTTGCGCAAAACTTTAGTAATAAAACAAAACTTTTTTCTTTCTTTTTTTTTTTTTTAATGGTACCGAGGTGTTTTTGGTTTTCCTTGGAGTAAGTGTTGTTATTGTTAACTGAAACTAAAACTATTATGAAACTTACACTTAAACAAAAGGATAAATAGAAATACTTAAAAATTGTAAATAACTATCAGTTGAAAGACTTAAACTTAAAAAACTTTGAAATGTTCCCCTGGCAACTAACTGAAATATGTTTAGGTTGAAATACTTAAAATACTAAAACATTATATAGAAATAAAAATACATAAATAAAAATGACAAAAGCACATAATGAAATTACTATAACATAACTTTACTTAAACTATTTATACAAAAAATTATTCAAAATATTACTAATTACCATTGTAACATATAAATAATACTAAAATAACACTGCTTGGAGTACCATGTAAATGCAATGGAACATGAATATGGCAATCATTAAGAACAATGGTATAACAAAACAAAACAGTACATAAAATAAGAAACAATCGTGAAAATACAGGGTCAAATGTGTTTGGCAATGCTTAAAAGCAGTCAATGAAGGTTCGTGTTTTTAAAAATAAACGTTCTGCAATTTAATGAAACGCACATTTTACAGTATACACATCTAATCTTTTAATCAGAAAAAAAATGCTGCATATTAAAAGACACATAAAAAGGAATGAAAAGAAATGTACCTTCAGTGTGTGCTGTCACAGGGCGCAGACATATTGCGGATACGGCAGTGTTTTTTCCCACTAATATTTTTAGGTCTAAAATTCCATACGACTTAAAATGTTTTGAATAAAAACACATATGTTTTATTACAAGTTAAATTACACTGGACTTTTATAAGTTAAATTACACGGGATTATACCTCCTTCGCGTTATGCAAGTTCTCGTAGTGTCTGCTTGTTTCCTATCGGAACGTTTTTAAAGGAACACTCAGCGGCTTCACCTCAAAAGCTAACGAGCCGCCTATCTAGACAGCATCGGTGAGCATCAGGGGTGCGTTGCGCTTCCGAGATCGTTATTTTTTTGGCGTTTTTCGAGTCAGTAGTATATTTAGGTATACAATTCAGCTGAGCTGACTCCAAACACCACTATATTGTCTCAAAATCCTGTCTAGGTAGTCAGCTCACTAGTTTTTGAAACACAGTCAATTTCGGTAACCGGTCCGTCCGCAAATGCGTCCGTTCCGAGGAGTGATTAGACTGGCGCAAATTCGTCTCATGCATTCATCTCAGATTCATATAGCGTCTAGCTCGACATCCAGACACGCCAACCGAGAGCTGCAGCCGTCGTGTTTTAACATCCTTTAAACGGAGAGCAGACTCTCGTCGACTGAAGGCGATCGAGCGCCGCTGGGAAGGTTTATTGGGGTTTGATCAGCGCTATGGCGGAGGTGCCAGGTACATCGAGTGAGACGATAACGGAGACTGTTCAGACGGGCACGCCGCCTCCACCCCAGCAGGTACTCTGCCCTAGATACCGTAGACACCATCACGAACCACATTTACACCGTATCACTCAAGAACTGTGAACCAGCAGCCCAACGGCTCTTGTGATTAACTGATCGTTTTGTGGTTAGCATATCGAGTAGTTTATTAGATTGACTAGATACCAGCATAAGGCCTGTTTAGTAAGCAACATGTTTAGCAGGGTTTGTGTTCTTAACTGGTTTGACAGTGTGTTATGATCACAAGTTAACCCACATCACGACACGAATCCACCTGTAAGTCTCCACTTAGAGATATTTACCATGGTAACCGGCAGCTTTCAGGTTAGTTGCTAAAATTGTTATTGTTACTGCAGTAAAAAAATACATTTAAATGGTAGAAATTTGTGAAAGCTTTTTACAGCACTTAAACACGGCTAAAATAAAATAAGTACATGGGATAGTACTAGGGTTATTACAGTTAACTAAAACTACAACCGTTAAAAATAAACATTTTCGTTACAACGTTTCTCATTTTCATTTAAACGTACATTTTCGTTTAACTTGATGTACTAAAAACTAAAACTAAAATTTATAAAAAAAAAAAAAAAAAGTGTACAGGCATTTAAATAAATAAAAAAGGCAACCAACAAAACTACTAAAACTTTTAAAGGAAATTAAAATGACAATGAAAAATATATAAATAAAAACTAATTAAAAATGTTAATTAAATCTATAACAGTATTAACAGTATGTTAACCCACTGTTATTTTTATATATATATATATATATATATATGTGTGTATGTGTGTGTTTTGTTAATGAAAAATCCCAATTAGTGTGAACTCTATTGTCGTCTTAATGTTTGGCCAATAAAATCTTGTTACAAATTGGTTGGTTATACCATAATATTAAATGATTACCTTATTCATACGCCATCACACATGGTATTTTACAGTAATTTAAAGAATGCATGGTATTGCTGTGGTGTATGTCTAGCAGATTTTGTTACAGTACATAATAAGATCCCATGTTAATTTATTGTGTTTTTGCAGTAGTGCAAAAAAATGTCTTCATCATAACTATTATAATGGTTACTCACAGCTGTAAAAAATATTGAATAATGTCACTAATATTCTTCATTCTTTTCGTGTGCTTTCAGGAGGGCAGAAGCCTGACCATCAAGCTCAGGAAAAGGAAGACTGAGAAGAAAGTGGAGTGGTCCAGTGACACGGTGGACAATGAACATCTGGGCCGGAGGTCTTCAAAGTGTGAGTCTTGTTTTGCATTTTTGTGAAGTCTTGCTCTGAATCAATTATAGACAATCATTTAATGTGTATATTCATTTCTTGTATAAAATGAGAATCCGTTTCATACTTGAAAATAGCGTAGGACAGGCAGATCTGGGCCAGATTTTAAATAGCTGGCCTTGAAAATCAGGTTTAAATGACCTGCATCTGCTCAAAGCGGCCTATTGAATGCTTTGTTACTTGAAATAGAACGTCCTCAGCTTATTTGTTTTTCACGTTCTTCTAAAATGCCTTTGATATGTTCAGGTTGCTGTGTTTATGAGAAGCCTCGACAGTTCGGCGAGTCTTCCTCGGAAAGCGAAGGGGATGACGAGGAAGGCTGCGGAAGCGCGCACTGCATTCTGGGACATGGGAGAAGAGACCATGGACAGAGGGAGGGTGGAGGGAGCACAGCGCCCCCTAGCTCTGGGGGAAAGAACCCTCACTAAAAGTTGACGCGAGTGTGAGAGTCGGTTTGGAGGGAAGGGTAACGGACGGCGTGGGCACTACATTCATAATCCCTCATCCTCACTCACATCCGATTACATCACACCATCACTGGGTGTCAAAAGCTTTTTGATGAATGAAAGCTTGTAGAGCAATGCAATGTGATTCGTTTTCTCCTCGGTCATCTGTTTAATGACTCAAAGAAAACTAAATCTTTTTTGCAATCTGAATGCTGCGGAAAATTGATATTTGTTGTACATGGGACATTGGTTTTTATTTCTTTTGTAAAATCTATATTTATTTGTTTGCGTTTAACAACTTGATCTTACCAGTTTTGTGTTCACAAGCAACATTTTAATGGATTTAAATCTTAAAATATGATTCAGCAGGGTTATAGCTTCTAGTTCGAATCGAAATAAATGCAGTATAAAAAAGGAATTTTCTATCAAATATGATTTGCCTTGCGGTGTCACAATTCTAGCAGCAGTATTTCTTCATATCACTTGATCACTTGAGGAACTTCAAGCGTAATATGTGTTGTGTGCTATAGTGAATTTAAAACATGACAAGTTTCAGGAACTCAACCCTTTGGATATTCTTACAAGGGCGCATTAAATCATCTCCATCAGCCGTCATAAGTTTGATTGAGTTATAGTGAGACTCCCCTCAGACAATCAGACTAGTCAGAGACTCGGCATGTACGTGCAAAGACATTGATGTGTTTATAACTTAGTGAAGTGGACTGAGAAACATCTGTGATGCTGTACTTCATTCCGAACCTGGATCATTACACAAAACTGAACAGCAGCTGTGAAATTAAAGAAATAGTTCAACCAAATATGAATATTTGCTGAAAATTTATGTTAGATGTGAATATTCATGGGAACAGATTTGGGAAAATTTAGCATTGCATCATTTGCTCACCAGTGTATCTTCTGCAGTGAATGGGTGCCGTCAGAATGAGAGTCCAAACAGTTGATAAAAGCATCACAATAATCCTCAAGTAACCCACACGGCTCCAGACTATCAATTAACGTCTTGTGAAGTGAAAAGCTGCTTGTTCGTACTAAACAAATTCATCATTAAGACTTTTTAACTTCAAACCACCGCTAACGGCTAAAATACGAGGCCATAATCCATAATGTTGCTTTCTCCAGTTAAAGTCATCTTGTCTGAATCAAGAGAGAAATATGCACAGATCAAGCACTGTTTACAGGCAAAAACAGCTCAAAACAGTTAGAAATGAATATGTTGGTGGATTTTGATGTGAGAGAACAACAAGGGAAGGACTTGTTTTTTATGGATTATAGGCTAGTATTTTGGCCAGAAGTGACAGTTTAAAGTTAAAACACTGATTGATGATGCATTTGTTTCTTCGAAATGGGCAGCTTTTCACTTCACTAGATGTTAATTGATGGACTGGAGTGGTGTGGATTATTGTGATGTTTTTATCAGCTGTTTGGACTCTCGTTCTGACGGCACCCATTCACTGCAGAGGATCCATTGGTGAGCAAGTGATGTAATGCTAAATTACCTCTGAAGAAAAAAACTCATCTAATACTTGGATGGCCTGAGGGTGAGTAAAGTTTCAGCAAATGTTAATTTCTGGGTGAACTATTCTTTTAAATGGTGGGATTGATCTGAAAATGTGTAGATTTGGTATATTTTCCTTTCATTCTCATGCCTTACACGAAATACAGGGAAGATGTTTTGTCTTGTATAGAAGATCACCCTGTGGTGCCTCATCACATCTTGGGCACTATGGCTGCTTTTATTTGGCAGAAATTGGTATAAAATCCAGCTAAAAGTGGGAGAGTGCATGCCGTCAGGATGGTGTGTAGTAGTTTGACCCAAGCTTTAAGGTGTAAACAGATTATATGTGGTGTAAAGAGCGTGGGAGAGTGCATGGCTGAATGCTGGCCAAGACCAAATGCACATAGTATCATCGCTCCACTGATGTCACATACAGTTTACAGTTGATCCCCATCAGGACCGTCACTGCAGTCATCTGCATCCCAGCATTCACATGCATCTGTTGTCCCTTTACTTTGAATGCACCTGTATGTACATAGCAAAGGTCATAGAGTGGATTTAACATGAATAAACAGACGTTAAATTATGTTGTTTATATCTATTAAATGCTTAATGGCAACCTGATTTGTGTTTGACTCTCATCATGATTCTGTTGAGTCCTTATGAAATGTACATTTATATAATGATTCAGTTGATGCATTATTAATAGAGCTCAGAAGCTTCAGTAAAATGTTTTAGACCAGTCATGTGGAAAGTGACAGTCAGAATTTAAATATGCATTAGCAGCATAGAATGGAGCTGGGGATTGTTATTCACTAAACCTCATAAATAATTTTCTTTAATTAAAATAAATAAAACAAAATATTTAAGATTTAAACTTGAAGATTAGGAACTGAACTGAAAATAAGTTTTAGTATAAAAATTACTAAAGTTAAAAGTAAATTTATTGGAAAAACTAGTAAAAATTGCAAATGAAAAAAGGTAATTCAAAATGATCAATAATAAATGCTATAAAATAATTCTAAAATAACCACTAATTCTGTGGATTAGTGGTTGATGCATGTGAAATAAGGTACTCTTGGATGATGTGAGTTCAAATCGGGCTAGTGTCACATCCAGGGTACCATGATGGTAGATGAACAAATTCAGAGTTACAGGATTAGTTTTGAGTTGACAAAACCAAACCACTCCAATCTGGCTTTGTTGGTACCATAATGCTGATCATAATCTTTCTTTGTTAACTCGGGCTTTGATCCTGAGTTTGTGGAGCAAGTGCACATGAATGTGATATCATTGGCGGACAGCCAATCACGAGCTTTGCTTAAAGGTTAAAAGTTTTGCCAAAGGTTAAGAGATTGAAGAATATGATGAATTTACAATGAAAAATGTACTTGTTCATGAAAGAGGACAAATAAAATAAATTATCTTGCTTTATCAGTGCAGTCACAAGTGAAACTTAAATTAGTTTATATAGTTGGAAATATACAGCGATAGAGGCTGGAACATGTAAGGTCGCATAGTCATTTTTAAAGTGTTATCTATTGATTCTACAGCTTATATTATATACGATCTGTATGACCAATCAGCTTCAAGCAAAGTGACACGTCTCTGACGCAATAAAGCCACTCCTCCAGTTTCTCTTACTCCAAATTAAAGAACGCTACATAGTAAAACATTTTTAAAGATAAAATCATCTTAATTTTAGATTTGATTATTTTTTTATTTATTTTATATTATTTATATAATTATTATACCCTTAATCCATTACACAAGCCAGCTTAGTTTAATGGTAATTATTAAGCTTTTATTTAAAAGCAATGTAAACATAAATAGATAATATGCAATATAAATAAGTTTTAGAATCAATAGCTGTAAACATGACTACATATGAGCTTAGATTTTTAAGTGTTTTTATACCTATAAATATTATCAACTCTGTTTACAAGTTTTACTTGCACTTATATGGTAAGATGTTTTCTTTTAAGTTTTCCTCTTTCATGGATAGATCGTTTCACGATCGTGCTGTGTAAATGTGTTTAAATTCTTCACATTGTTCATTCTTTTAATCTTCACACTGACTCTCTCACAAGAAGTGAATCATAGTTTTAAGGCATGTGATTGGCTGCTCATTACTGATGTCACACTTTCGTGT
This sequence comes from Onychostoma macrolepis, assembly GCF_012432095.1. Lineage (NCBI taxonomy): Eukaryota > Metazoa > Chordata > Actinopteri > Cypriniformes > Cyprinidae > Onychostoma > Onychostoma macrolepis. The sequence continues at coordinate 8,495,979 of NC_081173.1, forward strand.
GCACGTGCTCCATTAACTCAGGATCAAGCCTGAGTTGACAAAGAAAGTTGATGATCAGCTTCATGGTACCAACAAAGCTGGAGTGGACTGGTTTGTTTTTGTCAACTCAAAACTAATCCTGTAACCCTGAGTTTGTTCAGCCACCATCATGGTACAGGCCCCTGATCTCATTCCTCCTCTCTTTCACATAATTTCACATAGTAAACATAATATTACAAATATAAAGAAGCTTAATTGTTGCGATCATTTCCAGGCCTGTAAAAAATTATGGAAATTAATAAAATATTAAAACGTAATGAAAAATTCTAGTGAAAATATTTTTTCTTGGTCTGCTTGGCTCTAAAATATACTATTGTATATTTATATATATGAAACAAAAAATGAACAACTGGAAGATCATTCATTGGTCAGAAAGCTTGAAACCCTGATCCTTGATATATAAAATGCACGATAACGTTAATATGTAAAAATCCATCTTTGGAGGTTGCACAACTATTTTTAATTCTCCTAATAGCCACAGCCGCCATCTCTCGTAACAGTAAATTTTAGTTAGAGTCGAGAAAATTCATAGTGCCATGACACAAAGACGGCTGCTGTGGTTAAACAAAAAAAATAAAAAAATAAAAATAGTCACACAACTTCCCAATTTTTGGACTACTTGAGACAGACTGATCCATAACAGATCAAATCTGTGTCCACATGCACCCTAATACGAACATACATACTCCAGACTTGACATATGGGAAAAGAAAGTTTATTTCAGCTGTAAGGACTGTTAAAGACTCAGTGTGCAGCAATTAAGAACTGTAGATGTAGATCTCACACCCTAGATACATCCATCCTTGAGCTCCAATGCGTTTCACTCTACAGCAGACATTTCTATTCACAGCTGTCTGGTTTCAGCAGTGGCCCGCACTTCCATGGACACAGGGCTTACAAAAATGGAAAAACACATTTTAAAGAACCTTCAAAGGTTGCACGTATTCTTGCATTGCTCAAGGTTGTAGTAAACCAACAATTCTAGGGCTACATTTTAATGCTTAAATAACTGACATGAACAACCTAGAAATTTATAAACCAGTACCACAAAGGAAAAGTCACTCACAAATTTGTCATTGTTCTATAGTATCATGCATAGATAAAACGCTATCTGTGGAACACATTCAGGAAGAGAAAGCTATTCTTGCAAGCGAGAGACACGTTTGTGCAACAAAGCATTGGATATTAAGCTGTCAGTATGCAGTTGTGCAAAATTACTTCCAATTTCTTTACCCATAATTCCCTGTGAACTGGCCGAAGTACCAGATATTGTGAGGCACAACAGATATAATCTGAACTGAAATGGAAATGAAGTAAGACTGACAACACATTTAAAATTAATCAAGACATGCAGTTAATGCTGTAACGAAGCGTACATAAATATACGTCAAACACAGAGCGGTTCTAATGACGTAACCCATAACACAAGTCAGATTTTTAGAAACAGGTTCAATGAATGAAAATAAAATAAGTTCGGAACAACATATGGTTTACTGTATGCAAAAGGTAGTTTAAAAATCATTTGCATCCAGTTCCTTTATAATTGCACTCAAAAAGTTCACAAAGATTGCCTGTGACTGGACTAATGGACCGAATTAAGGATGGGCAACTCAACCCATTAAACAGAAGAGGACACTGCAGATACGAACAATCCAGAGACACTGTTAAGAGGCCACATTGAGCTATGAATAAAGTGACACATGCAGATGTGCAGTACATACAGCGTGGAGTTGCAAAGCTGTTAATCACCATATAAAAGGTAAAAGCAAAAACTGGTTCAGCTTTCAGAATCACACAGTATTTCTTTGAAATTCCCTGACAATCAATCACTGCTGGTTCCTCAGTTCTGTACATGGTTCTTCATGTTCGTAGATAGCAGATGTTGTTTTATCGCTGTGGCTGCAGATTCAACTGTTTTACTCGGCCACTTCTCCTGCTGGTGTGCTACGTCAAAATAGTTTTTGGGGAAATTAAAAGTTCATTCTAAAGTGAGCAAAAAAACTTTCACTAGTGGAGAGTAAGAGGTGCTGGTACATTTTGGGTGCTCTTCAATCGCTCATGGGGAGTTGTTGGTGGTCGGTGTTGAAGTGGTTAAATCCTCAATGAAAGATTTTGATACTGGACTATCAGCATGTCAAGAACCTGTGACAGAAGCAGAGAAATTTTCCATCATTGCAATATGAGAAAAGCCTGATATTTGTGTGTTCTACTTGGAAAAAAACACTGTTCATCCAAAAATGAAAATTCTGCCATAATTTACTCACCCTGATGTTGAGCTATGCTGGAAAGAATAGTTTTAAGTCAATATTGATTCAAATCTGACTGGGACTGTTTGTCACACAGTTATCATATAACTTCAGAATAGGGCAGAGAGATCAATGATATAATATCGAGATTGCAATAAAATTTATGTTGATAAGTGCTGGAGGCTTTTATTTGATATTGATTAATCTAACTCTTTTGATGAATTAAAATGCAATGTTTTGTTGTAAATGAATTGTTGATTGCATTTTAAAAGATTGATTAAATTGTTAATGTTTTATTAATTTAACACTTGATCAACTTGAATCATAAAACACAGAAACCAGAACAAAATTTAATGGAAAACAAACAGAATTTAGGGAAAAACAAAACTGATTTTATGGGGCCCTAAATTAAAAGGTAGCTCCACTCTGCGGAGTTTAATTGTGAACAAACCAAGTTATATTAACATTCATTTTTAAGGTCTGATAAAAATGTGAAAAACATTTTCTTCCCCATTAATAGTAAATATCATCATAAATATTGATATTGTATGACATGGCAAAAGGTATTGTGATAATATTTTTGGTCATATACCCCAGCCCTGCTTCAGAATACTTGCAATATAGCGAATGAGTCGTATTTATGATATTTGTTTTAATGTGCTTTTGCATCCACTTTCATTGCAATTGCAAGGAAGAAAAAGGCAGCATAGGTTTCATAGTTTCTCGTTTTGTGTGAAACTGAAAGTTAAAATCTTTGAAAGACAGTTTGAAGCAGTATGAAAGTGATTAAATGAAGACACGATTTTCATTTTTGGATGAACTACCCCCTTTAAACCAAAGAGGACAAAACATACATGTGTGCACAAAAAAAAAAAATAGTTGCATTAAGACAGCACCATAAACAGTCACTCTGGGGGAGGAAGGCAGTCTCTGAAAATGCATCCCAGAGAAACAGAGAATATATCAGCAGGGAAATGATGTACGGTTTAAAACCACAAGCAGGTTTCACAGCTCTCTGAAAATGTCACACTTGTTTTTCTCTGGGTGAAAGATTTGGGTCCACGGCAAAGGTTAGGCTGATTGTAAAAAAAAAAAAAAAAAAACATGAGCAAGAGGATTGGCCTTCCAAAATCAAATGGCAATCCATAACCAAATATTCTGTAAAAAAATTATGAGTGCAAAACTCCATGGTGTTGTGGGTGGTTGCTAAGAAACTTCTTAAGTGTCAGTGGGTTTTAGCATATCGCTATGTGCTTGCAATGGTGCAAGTTAATGGGATGAAAATAGCAAGTCTGGACATTTAGAGCACTGTTTCCTAAACTGGGGTTTGCAAAGGAACTGCAGGCGGCTAATTATTAATAATCATAAAGTCAAATTAAAATTATAATTAATCACAATAAACTTTGTGCTTTGTAACTTTTGATATAAAACAAAGTCTGAGACTTCAAAATGTAGTCAATTTTATAATTAAATTCAAACAGTAATTATTAACTAAGTACTTCCAGTTTCAGTTTTCAGCTAAAGGAAAACGTTAGTTTCAGTTTCGGTTAAAAATTCATTTTGGTGCATCACTATATGGATTGAATAGATTTCTACAATGAAAGTCTTTATCTTATGACACCAGCACAAAGAAAACAAGAAAACAGGTTCTGTGGGCAGAAACAGCTACTTACCAAAAATACACTTTAGCTCCTTTGTTTAACTGCTTTCTTGCTTTCGTCAGCTGTCTGCTGTGGCTCATTCTGCTCCCATATGTTGTCCTGTTCCTCCTCGCTCTCTTTGACCTCTCCATCACCTTTCCCATCATCCCCCTCTGCCGAAGCTTCACTCTGGCATACACTGACAGAGATGACCAACGCTTGCACGATACCGTAGATCAATGCAAACTGCAACAGGTACTCCTGAACCACCCACAGCAGTCCGGCCATCCCAACAGACGACACCAGAAACATGGCCATCCCATGGAGCCACAGCTTCAGGGCCCCCTGCACCCCCAGCACGTCCAAAATGAATTTGGTCGGAGGGGATATGGTGGTCAGGAAGCCCACCACGAACAAGTCAAAGAGGTGGCGGAGGAAATTAAAGCAAATATCATAGTGCTCAGGCACAATTTCCCCCGTCCACGAGCGAGAGAAGAACTGGAATGCAGATTTCTGTGGCGTGGGGGACGGCGGAGGCGTCCCATAGTCCGACTGCCCATCGACTTCATCGCTGTCCCATGTACCTTCACTCCACCCGGCACATTTCCGCTGGCGGAGCGCAGTGGACGACGACGACCACCGGGGCCAGAAAAAGTATCTGGATGGAAGCATTCGGTTCCACCAGCGCGAGGAGCTTTGGGCGGCTGCTTTCTCAGTCTCAACATCAGCCCTCAGCTCTTCAACTTCCAACGGCTTGATAGTCTCCTCGGTCTCCCAGAATTCCTCAGTGATTGTCTTTTGGTCCTTTTTGGTGTTCTCGCCCCTCCAAACCCAGGCAGTAATTCCCCATAAGCCCCATCTGCTTCTAGTCTGAATCTCCGTTGTTGGGGGTTTCTCAGGTTTGGTCTTATTGCCCCAGGAGGAGTACAGATTCGCTGGACTGACCCACCCCCAAACTCGCCCGACAACTGCGGTCATGTCGGCACTATTACTTTATAATGCAAAAAGGAGAAAATTAAAACGCTATAACATTAATAAAATGTCAGGGTGTGGGGGGAAAGCTAATATAATTGATAATTACACATTAATAACTATAGTATAAAGCAATAATACGCACAGATAGCTCTTGATTAATTGTATAGCTATTAAAGAGTCAACAAACGACTTTGAGTGTTGCTTTAAGACGACATACAAAGTTTTACACTGCCACAAGTATAAGAAGGCATCTAAACAATTACACCTCAACAGACCTGTATTAAGGCGTGTTTGTATTAGAGCAAATCAACCACAACACAACCTGCGGCCACACCCGTACAAATACCTCAAATGGCAGGAAGATAATGCAATTTTTTATTAAAATTACAAACGACAACTAAAAATATTATTGCGGCATTGGGGTTTCGTTTATTTTTGAGCTATAAAAGCATTTTCCTTGCGAAACGGCGTCGGTTAGCATGTCTGAACAAGCCGATCGACTCCACAACTTTAAACTGTGTCGATGTCGAAACACTAAAGACCGGATAATTAAACATACCTGCGACCTCAAATCTTTAGTTTTATGTGACTGCAGTAAGGACATGCAGTTACATCTTCCAGACAACAGTTTCTCTGCTTCAGTTGCAAAAACATTTGAGTTCACTTATCGAAGCTAGCTTCACATTCCTGTTCACTTGCGCCCGGCACAAACATGCTGCAGTTTAAACCGTTTCAACACATAAACTGCTCGACACAGTGCGAAAATACAGTCCAGTTTAACTCCAACAGATTCACGGCGTTTTGACTGAGATAACCTCACGCAACTAAACTGTCGTTGTGTAGTGTACGAGCTGGTTTACGTGTCTAGCAAAGAGAAGTCCGACTCATTTCCGCGAATCGGTTCTTTCAAACGGTTCATATGAAAGAACTGGTTCAACCAAATCAATTCAGTGATTCTTTTACGTTATGATTCGTGTTATTCTGGCGCGGCGTTATACGTTATACGTTGACATTATACGAAATGTTCTTTACAAGTATTTCGTTGCAAATCATACGTCTATAAAAGTGATTGGCTGGAATAGCATACTATTACTTTTATTACATTTATATTTATGTATTTAGCAGACGCTTTTGTTCAAAGAGACAAGAGAAGAACAAGCCAACGATATCAGGTTTAGCCAGAAAGCTTCAGTAAGAGAAATACGCTAAACCGTCTCTTTCAATCTGTTCTCAGAGCTGGAGTTGAGATTCGTTGCAGAGATCCGACTCAAAAGAACGATTCGTTCACAAATCGGGCGTCGCTACGCACAACTACGTGCAGAACAGAACCGGTTACATCAAGTCATCGCTGACCCCATGACCTTCGCTCTGGGGATTTGTGACCTTCCGTGTAAACTACTAAAGTCTGTTCATCTCCAAAGCGTGGTTGTTTATTTGCTACAAAACGGGTAGGCTAGTTGCAAAAGCTATGAACAAGCATGTAGCGAAAGTGAGTCAAGTACAGTGAAGTCAAATATGATAGCCACCCAGTAACTGAGGAGACCTGCTTCCATAATAAAAGTCCTTCGCCATTGCTAACAAACAGCAGCAGGAGAAAGCTACCGCATGAAAACCACGTGATACATTGTACACGAATACTTCTAAAGACCATAGGTTAAAAAAAACAAAAAAATAAAAACAGCCCTCACGCCTACATAAAATCACAGATCTTAATATATATATTTTTTAATATTTCAGATAAGCATACCAGATTTGATGAATACCCTTTTGATGCTTAAACAGTTTAACCCACTGAACTAAGCTAGTTTAACTAAAAGTTTGACCCACTACAAAGTTGTAAATCAGCTACATGGCATGAAAGCTGTGTACTTTTAAAATTACTCTCAAAAGCATTTGCGCTAATATTCAACAGTATCCTACAACATGAATAAGATTAATACATTAAACTACAGGGTGGACCTGCTGCTACTTCCATAAAAAAAAAAAACAACTTTATTCAGCTGTAATAGCGATTTTTATTAATAGTCAATTTTTAGAAAAAGTATACAAAGAACGGAGAAGACAAAAACAAGCAGTTACTTTCTCAAACTGTTCTGGGAATGATACACAATGACACTGAAACAAGTGTTCAAGTTATGATACACAATACTACAAAGCTTGACAGTTCAACATTGTGCTCCAAACCGGTCACCACAACTCTTCTGCCACGGCACCTCTGTCCTTAAAAGAAAACAAGTGCATTAGATTACAAATGGGGAAAATAAGTGTATTCGTTGTCTGTCTGTCTGTGTTTCAGTGCGCCGCGAGAAAGTTACTTCATTGAGTTTCAGTGGAACAGAACATCGCACTCATCATTAACACCCAATTATAACCAAAGTTACATTTGCAGGACCTGTACTTACAGAGTGACAGGTCTCTGCATTCAAAGGAATATGCCCATCATTGGCACATAATTCTGGCATCACGTCAACCTAAAAAAATTAAATCCAATGTTATCTAGACATTCTTCGTAACAAAATACATCATAATAATCAAAAGCTGTGCTCAGTAATGTGAAGAACTTCATGTTGTCATCAGAAACTCTAGTCTGTTGAATCGTCACTGCACATCACTGATAAAACATCTGAAACGCTGCTACGACACCAACCTTATGTAGCTTCAAGGGCTGGAGACAATGTCCATAATGGCTTCAAACCCTTAGCGGATAACCTTGAAAATTAACACTTTGTTAGAGATTGTTCATGGGCCACACAAGCAAAGTCAGAAGAAAAAGAAACAACTTCTTACCCACTAGTTATCAAGTGTTGCCATCAACCATCCTGCTGGAATCCAACCTAAAGGTCAAAAGGTATTTAGACATTTAGAGACATCCAAGCCACTACAAACCAATCATAAGCTGTACAGCATGTGTTCAGTGCACTGTGAAGACATTCATGGGTAAATCAGAAACTCTAGTCTAATGAGTCATCATTACATGCAATAACGGACAACAGGACAAAATGCATCCTTTGAAAAGCAATTATTCAAGGTTTACTTGGCATAAACTAGCTCTTACCCATTGGTTGTCAGCTATTGGCTGGTTGACATCAGCTACGTGGCAACATCCGTTCCTCCCACCCCATCTGTGTAAAAAGTTATTTACATTTAGAAAAAGTCCAAGTCACTTCTACTCCATCATAAGGTGTAGAGCATGTGTTCAGTGCACTGTGAAGATCTTCACGAGTAATTCAGAGACTCTAGTCTAATGATTCATCATTACATGCAATAATAGACCACAAGACAAAATGCTTCCTTTGAAAAGCAATTCTTCAAGGTTTCCTCTGCATAAACTAGTTCTTACCCATTGGTTGGAAGCTGTTGACATCAGCTACCTGGCCACGCCTGCTCCTCCCACCCAATCTGTAAAAATCAACATTTAGAAACAACCAAGCCACTACAAACCAATCATAAGGTGTAGAGCATGTGTTCAGTGCACTGTGAAGATCTTCACGAGTAAATCAGAGACTCTAGTCTAATGATTCATCATTACATGCAATAATGGACAAGACGACAAGATGATTCCTTCGAAAATGACCGATCATTTATGGTCTTCTTGGCATAAACTAGTTCTTACCCATTGGGTGTCAGCTATTGGCTGGTTGACAACAGCTAGTACCTGGCAACACCTCTTCCTCCCACCCAATCTGTAAAAAAAAACAACAACCCTGCTTTAACATTTAGAAAAAGTCCATGTCAATTCTACTCCAGAAGCGGTAGAGCATGTGTTCAGTGCACTGTGAAGATCTTCACGAGTAAATCAGAGACTCTAGTCTAATGATTCATCATTACACGCAATAATGGACAACAGGGGTTTTCAATCTGGGTCACAGAACCCCAAATGGGTTCAGAGGGACTACCATCCTAAAGTTTAAAAGGCAGCTATATATTTATATGTAAAGACCATATTTATACTGTGGAAGTTATCAGAAATGGGAAATATCTATACACACATACATATACACACACACACACACACATACACACACACTATTACATAGTTTTTTTTCACAATTATAGTACAGCAAGTATAATTTTTTTAATCAATTTTAATAATTTATTTGAACTAAAGGCATTTATTTAATTTTATTCACCTTCCACCCACATTTTTACGGGTTTTTTCTTCTGTTTTTGCTGTCTTTGAGGGTCCCCGGACCCCAGTTTGAAAACCCCTGAAGGAAAATAAAAATGCTGTTGTCTCATACTCACTGGGAAATTGCTGCAGCTTCGGCACATTCTTTGAAATTTGGTTTCCCAAAACATCATTGTTCAGTTCAAGTAAAAATGATCTGCAAAACAATTAACGTAATATCATCAAGTCATTCGATGAAGCATGTTGATCTATGAACTAAAGGCGAATTCGATCACGAGGACGAGGCCATAAGCGCTGCGCTGTCATTTTGCAGGTCTTGAATTAGCGTTAACGTACGGCCACGTCGGCGTTTTAAAGCAAATATATAAAGCACTAAACTGTGTTTTGGGGTACGTAATATAATAAAAATAGAAATAAAAATAAAAGTCATTCACCGATACCTCAAGCACTGCAGCATCCTCAGAATGGAAAGGAAAGGCTTGCGCAGTGTGCAGGCAAGAATATTTAACAGGGTCCTAATGCTGCAGGCAGGGTAGCGAAATATCTGCCTGAATGAAAACATAAATTTTTGTGCAGAGATGATTTTTTTCGATGTTTTCTTTTTCTTCTTTACACTTTATTACAAAATATATGCATGCCGTTTTTATGACTGCATTTGAACTGAGATATGGGATATTTGTATTGTTAAAAAACAATGATCACGCCACAGAAATATTTAAGTACACTAATTTAACTAATAACTGTTCATTAATTAATACATCAAAGGAACAGTCATACAGCATGCAGTAGTAATTGCTGGAAATAAATATTAGTATTGAAAAATACAATATTATTAGTTAAAGCTGAATGTTGTTAAAGAAAGGTTTAAGGAGGAAAACAAATATAAAAAAACAAAAACCGAAAAACATATAGAAGTGTTTAAATATTGCTGTATAGCTATGTTTGGTTGCTATGCAGCACAAAGTTGTGCTTCGATCGTTGCCAAGAGGAAGCGGAAATAAATCTTCCGAAGCCGCAGATTTCTGCCACTGTCTAAAGATTTTTTGTTTGTTTGTTTACATTTTTAGAGCTATAATAAGAAACTATAAAACATTTGCAGGTGTTGACTCCTGCAGGCGTGTGTACGGTGTACTACGGCTGACCACTAGCGCTCATCCCGCTGCACAAGGGAGGAGTGACACAAACACAATGGGAGGACAGAAGAAGCACTGATAACGCCGCTGTACATCTGTGCCTTTAAACAAGCCTCCTACTGAAGCGGCACTAATGTGGAACTGGTATTTTAAGTGCAGGCCGGTGATGCAGTGAGAATCGATTGGCACTGTGATAAATGCATCTGAATCTGCAGTAGGGCATTAGTAGTGTATTGTCTTAAGATTTCAGTTCTGTCCTTACAATGGATTTCCCTTTCGACCTGAATGCGCTTTTCCCCGAGAGAATTACTGTGCTGGATAACAACTTGAGTGCAGGTCGGAAAGCGCACGGGAGGTAATGTATGTTTTAATGTGTGCTGGGAGAAATGGGTGGAATCTGTTTGCTGCATGCACTGCTTTTGTCTTGTTACAGTGGTTGACAGGGTTGTGCATTGTACATATACTGCTACCAGTGGGGGTTAGGATGTTCTTTTATTAGGATAAATGTGGCATTTGGTCCAGGTCATCTTTGTCATCTTTGTTTCCTGTAATGATAAGCCTATTGCTGTATGGAGAGCTTGACGTCAGAGGATGCAAATGCGGCCCAGAGTAAAAAACAAATCTGACATGAGTCTGTTTTAATCTGCCATTGGTTTAATCTGAACCGTGCTGATTCAGCAAGACTGCAATTAAACTATAGGAAATCACACCATGCGATAGATTATAAAAAAGGCTTTTTTAATAGACATGTTTTTAATGGATAAGCATATATATATATTTTTTTAATATAGAATTAAATACAAATACATTTTATTTGTAATGCACTTTTCTTATACTTGAAGTGCTACAATGTATTACAAATACAATCACACAATAAATGATATAGAAATAACAATAAGGGTTAAAAACTTTACTGTAAAGATGTGTTTAAGCAGTTTCTTAAAGCACTCAAGTGCAGGAACATTTCTAATGGAAGCAGGTAATGAATTCCGTATTTTCAGCGCAATGCGAGAAAAAGCCGTTATATGAAGGAATTTGTGGGGATTTTTTAGCATACGCAGCCAATGCTGTATGGTGCATCCAGCATTCTGTATATTTAATTTGCCTAAAATGAATTTAAAAGTATTATTTTTCAGTTAGCTGCGTCCCAACGCACTACACTATGCACTTATACACTATGTAGTTAGGCAGATGTACACATTTAAAGTTGAAAATATTTTTGGTAAAGCAGCCCAAAAAATATTTATTCTAGTTCAATCAGCAGTGTTTCCCAACCTTTTTTTTGGTTTCCCCCCAAAAAATATTTTATGTGTCAATTTAATGTTGTACCTATTTTTAATTTTTTTATTTTGTCTGTGTGTTTTAACATTTTAATAAAGTTTATATTAATATAAATAACTGCTTACTGGGGCCCCCAGGAGATGCCCCCTAGTGGAGAACCATTGCTCTACCTACCCTTGGAACAAATCACGATTCACAACCAAGTCAAGCCTTTTGATATGTCCCACCCAAATGTTTTAATATGAAATATGTTAACACAGAATGAAAACTGCGCTCATCAAATATCGGGGGTTTATATGTATATATTTCATTATATCAGCCATTGACCACCTTGATATCAGTGCCAGCTATTGAAAAACATGTTAAAATGTGATTCAAACTTGTAATTTAAAACAGTTATGCTTTGTAAAGGTGTACGCATCCATTATGACTTGCATAACTGGAATCGTAAATGCTAATTTCTATGTGAGATTCTTAACATACCTGCTTTTTGTTCTCCAGACCAGATCCTCTTCTTCACATCAGCACAGTTATAGATGAGCTGGGCAAAGCCTCCTCTAAGGTGATAATGACTGTCTTTGTCTCTTTTTGAGCTTGCAGATGTCAGTTTCAGTCTGTCATCCTGTCATGTGTGTGTGTATCTCCTCAGGCCCAGCAGCTGCCTGCTCCTATAACCAGTGCTGCAAAGCTCCAGGCCAACAGACACCATCTCTACCTCCTGAAAGATGGAGAACAGAACGGGTTCTCTCGCTTTCTCTATCCCTCCCCCAGCCTATGCTTCAGATTTAATCTATTTACATGTCAATACAGCTGACCTCTCTCCTTCCTGTTTTTCCATTTCCATTACATATAAACACATGCACTTCTGCTGTTAATAACAATCTTTGACTCCCTCTTCCTGCCTTTTGCTTTACCAGCAGGAGGGGTGTTATCGTTATTTCTGAAGGTTGGCTACAAGAAGCTGTTTTTACTTGTAAGTGTTTGCTCATTATTGAGATGGTGATTAAATCTTTTACACTTGAGACATTAGTGATTTACAGTATGTTGTAATTGCATCCAGGACCAACGGGGGCGCATTTGGAAACCGAGCCTTTATGTGCTGGATTTCTATGTGACAGAGACGCTGCAGAGACATGGCTATGGTCTCGAGCTCTTTGACTTCATGCTGAAAGTGAGTGTCTGTCGGCAGCCTGATTTAGATTTAGATTTATTTACCCTCATTTTAGTCCAAACCATGTGACTTTCTCGCTTGCATGGAACAAAAGGAGATGTTTCGAAGAATATTCATGCTGCTCTTTTCCATACAACAAAAACATACAAGGACACGGTCAATATAATTCATTCACTTTATTCCAAGTCTGAAGGACAAACTGAAATGTAATTCTTTATTCCCAAATCATTTTCCCCTTCACCGTAGCTTTTAAAACTTATTTGCAAGTGCACATATTCAGACTTGCCCCATCAAGACCAGGTTTATTAACAATGCTAAACAGCATTGGTTTTTATGCATTTCAACTTGAATGCTACATGGCAAGGTTGAATTTGCAGAAGTGAAACTACTTTTTGCGAGATTTCTTTTTTTTTTTTGTTAAAATACTTGCATTTTATTCAGATTTCCATTGAATAACTTAAATTTAAAACTTGAATATTGTATATTTAGGTGTATTACTCAGACAAAGCTGCCATATACATAGAATATAGCACATTAGTTGTTTGGAAAAGAGCAGCAGGAACATTTTTCCAAATATCTATTTTTGTGATTTTCGGAGAAAAACAATTTAAAAAGTGACACAGGTTGGGAACAACATAAGAGTGAGTAAACTATGGCTATTCTTTTTTATTTTGTCTGTGTGTTTTAACATTTTAATAAAGTTTATATTAATATAAATAACTGCTTACTGGGGCCCCAGGAGATGCCCCCTAGTGGAGAACCATTGCTCTACCTACCCTTGGAACAAATCACGATTCACAACCAAGTCAAGCCTTTTGATATGTCCCACCCAAATGTTTTAATATGAAATATGTTAACACAGAATGAAAACTGCGCTCATCAAATATCGGGGGTTTATATGTATATATTTCATTATATCAGCCATTGACCACCTTGATATCAGTGCCAGCTATTGAAAAACATGTTAAAATGTGATTCAAACTTGTAATTTAAAACAGTTATGCTTTGTAAAGGTGTACGCATCCATTATGACTTGCATAACTGGAATCGTAAATGCTAATTTCTATGTGAGATTCTTAACATACCTGCTTTTTGTTCTCCAGACCAGATCCTCTTCTTCACATCAGCACAGTTATAGATGAGCTGGGCAAAGCCTCCTCTAAGGTGATAATGACTGTCTTTGTCTCTTTTTGAGCTTGCAGATGTCAGTTTCAGTCTGTCATCCTGTCATGTGTGTGTGTATCTCCTCAGGCCCAGCAGCTGCCTGCTCCTATAACCAGTGCTGCAAAGCTCCAGGCCAACAGACACCATCTCTACCTCCTGAAAGATGGAGAACAGAACGGGTTCTCTCGCTTTCTCTATCCCTCCCCCAGCCTATGCTTCAGATTTAATCTATTTACATGTCAATACAGCTGACCTCTCTCCTTCCTGTTTTTCCATTTCCATTACATATAAACACATGCACTTCTGCTGTTAATAACAATCTTTGACTCCCTCTTCCTGCCTTTTGCTTTACCAGCAGGAGGGGTGTTATCGTTGGATTTCTGAAGGTTGGCTACAAGAAGCTGTTTTTACTTGTAAGTGTTTGCTCATTATTGAGATGGTGATTAAATCTTTTTACACTTGAGACATTAGTGATTTACAGTATGTTGTAATTGCATCCAGGACCAACGGGGGGCGCATTTGGAAACCGAGCCTTTATGTGTGCTGGATTTCTATGTGACAGAGACGCTGCAGAGACATGGCTATGGTCTCGAGCTCTTTGACTTCATGCTGAAAGTGAGTGTCTGTCGGCAGCCTGATTTAGATTTAGATTTATTTACCCTCATTTTAGTCCAAACCATGTGACTTTCTCGCTTGCATGGAACAAAAGGAGATGTTTCGAAGAATATTCATGCTGCTCTTTTCCATACAACAAAAACATACAAGGACACGGTCAATATAATTCATTCACTTTATTCCAAGTCTGAAGGACAAACTGAAATGTAATTCTTTATTCCCAAATCATTTTCCCCTTCACCGTAGCTTTTAAAACTTATTTGCAAGTGCACATATTCAGACTTGCCCCATCAAGACCAGGTTTATTAACAATGCTAAACAGCATTGGTTTTTATGCATTTCAACTTGAATGCTACATGGCAAGGTTGAATTTGCAGAAGTGAAACTACTTTTTGCGAGATTTCTTTTTTTTTTTTGTTAAAATACTTGCATTTTATTCAGATTTCCATTGAATAACTTAAATTTAAAACTTGAATATTGTATATTTAGGTGTATTACTCAGACAAAGCTGCCATATACATAGAATATAGCACATTAGTTGTTTGGAAAAGAGCAGCAGGAACATTTTTCCAAATATCTATTTTTGTGATTTTCGGAGAAAAACAATTTAAAAAGTGACACAGGTTGGGAACAACATAAGAGTGAGTAAACTATGGCTATTCTTTTTTTATTATGTCCAGTAGAAAAGTATAAAGACCCATTTGTATTTGCTACTAAACAGTTCTGTTTGTATTTGTATTGACTCATGTTTTCCTGTTCTGATCATATTCTCTGATTGAGCAGCACAAACGGGTGGAGCCTGAACAGATGGCGTACGATAGACCTTCTCCTAAATTCCTGTCATTTCTAGAAAAGCACTATGATCTCAAGAACAGTGTGCCTCAGGTATGATCCATCTTTTAAAGTGAAAGCGCTGCATGGCGCAAAACAATCAGCCAATCAGAGCATGTTTGATGTTATGTGGAGTGATATTTTGGACCAGTGAGGTTTTAATTCCTGTACAGATAATTACGTCACAGCTGGTTAGGAGAACACAGTGTTATTCTACTCAGAAATCCAAACTGTAATCCGGTTTGTAATTGAAACAAACCAGATTACAGTACTTGATGAAAACGACTTCATCAGATACCATAATAACATGTTATGCCTTGGATGTAAATCCTGATATGGATTATGTGCATGACTTGCGAGCGTGTTTATTTGTACACAATACAGACTTTATACAATAGTGTTTTCCTCGAAAAATGAGGTGTGTATATGACCGTTGCAAAACTTGATTGTTATGATTGTAATTAATTCATTTCTTGTCCTGTCACACTTGTTCTTTTCAGGTGAATAACTTTGTGGTGTTCAGTGGATTCTTCCCGAGTAGATCAGGTAATGCCTGACTGCATCACTGTTCTTACGTGGGTTTGGAATGTTGTTCTGGATCTGTGCCAATGTTCAATGCCTTATTCTCTCAGGACAACAACCTCACATTCTCCTCATTATAGTACGTGCGAGGCAGCACTGTACTGAAATTCCTCCTCTTTTTGTTCTTCTTCTCTTTCTCAAATTTCTGCAAGTAATTCAGCTCGAACCACTTTACACACAGTCCATTCAGGCTACACCTGACAGTGACAAGGAAATACCTGCCATAATTATTTCTTTTGGCTATACAACTGTATTTTTCATTATTTTAATCCTTGCTGTTATTGTTATTTAATAAATATTCAAAATCATTTTCATTCATTGAAATAAAATATAAATATTAGATGAAAAACCTAAAAGTAAAAACTAAAATTAAATGAAAAAAAAATAAAATAATTAAAATTAAATGTTAATTAATAATAAATTCATAAATGATAAAATAGAATATAAAAATGTCAAAATCTTCCAAATTAAACTACATTATAAAAATATAAGCTAAAATAATAATTATGTTATAATAGAGTATAATACTAAAAAGTAATTAATGAAAAATATTCCCTGCATACTGGTGACACACTGTAGTTGTCCAACTAGTTTAAGCCTCTGTGTAAAACTGCAACTGTCACAAACATGTCATAGCATAGTTATTGTTAGTTTTTTCTTTCATCTAGATGGCTTTGGTTTGAGATAAAAAATGTTTTTCTTTTTCAGAGAGTTGATAAGGATCACAAGTTCACTTGCACAACTCAGGGTTAGGCTATCGCGCTAACAATTAAACTTGTATGTCATGTTCCAAACTGGGGAGTAACTTTAGACTGAAATCTAATGCAGAAAAAAAGACCAGAATCTTGAAGTTTCTCTAAAACTTTAACACTATTATTTTGCTGCCTTGCAAACAAATGACATTTTAGCAGATTCCACAATTAATTGAAGAAAAGTCTGTCTTTGTTGTGCTTGTCCATAATAATCACAGCTGTCTTTTTTGGTTCTTTTATTGTTTAATATTTTTAGTGCTTCTATATTTAAATCAAGTGTATTTCCTGATGTAAACCACCATCATATTATAATCTTTGTGCCTGGCAAAAACATTTCCAGTGCATGTATTTATGTGTATATATATACATGTGTATATATATATACAGTGAGGAAAATAAGTATTTGAACACCCTGCTATTTTGCAAGTTCTCCCACTTAGAAATCATGGAGGGGTCTGAAATTGTCATCGTAGGTGCATGTCTACTGTGAGAGACATAATCTAAAAAAAAAAATCCAGAAATCACAATGTATGATTTTTTAACTATTTATTTGTATGATACAGCTGCAAATAAGTATTTGAACACCTGTCTATCAGCTAGAATTCTGACTCTCAAAGACCTGTTAGTCTGCCTTTAAAATGTCCACCTCCACTCCATTTATTATCCTAAATTAGATGCACCTGTTTGAGGTCGTTAGCTGCATAAAGACACCTGTCCACCCCATACAATCAGTAAGAATCCAACTACTAACATGGCTAAGACCAAAGAGCTGTCCAAAGACACTAGAGACAAAATTGTACACCTCCACAAGGCTGGAAAGGGCTACGGGAAATTGCCAAGCAGCTTGGTGAAAAAGGTCCACTGTTGGAGCAATCATTAGAAAATGGAAGAAGCTAAACATGACTGTCAATCTCCCTCGGACTGGGGCTCCATGCAAGATCTCACCGTGGGGTCTCAATGATCCTAAGAAAGGTGAGAAATCAGCCCAGAACTACACGGGAGGAGCTGGTCAATGACCTGAAAAGAGCTGGGACCACCGCTTCCAAGGTTACTGTTGGTAATACACTAAGACGTCATGGTTTGAAATCATGCATGGCACGGAAGGTTCCCCTGCTTAAACCAGCACATGTCCAGCCCGACTTAAGTTTGCCAATGACCATTTGGATGATCCAGAGGAGTCATGGGAGAAAGTCATGTGGTCAGATGAGACCAAAATAGAACTTTTGGTCATAATTCCACTAAACGTGTTTGGAGGAAGAAGAATGATGAGTACCATCCCAAGAACACCATCCCTACTGTGAAGCATGGGGTGGTAGCATCATGCTTTGGGGTGTTTTTCTGCACATGGGACAGGGCGACTGCACTGTATTAAGGAGAGGATGACCGGGGCCATGTATTGCGAGATTTTGGGGAACAACCTCCTTCCCTCAGTTAGAGCATTGAAGATGGGTCGAGGCTGGGTCTTCCAACATGACAATGACCAAGCACACAGCCAGGATAACCAAGGAGTGGCTCTGTAAGAAGCATATCAAGGTTCTGGCGTGGCCTAGCCAGTCTCCAGACCTAAACCCAATAGAGAATCTTTGAGGGAGCTCAAACTCCGTGTTTCTCAGCGACAGGCCAGAAACCTGACTGATCTAGAGAAGATCTGTGTGGAGGAGTGGGCCAAAATCCCTCCTGCAGTGTGTGCAAACCTGGTGAAAAACTACAGGAACGGTTTGACCTCTGTAATTGCAAACAAAGGCTACTGTACCAAATATTAACATTGATTTTCTTAGGTGTTCAAATACTTATTTGCAGCTGTATCATACAAATAAATAGTTAAAAAATCATACATTGTGATTTTCTGGATTTTTTTTTTAGATTATGTCTCTCACAGTGGACATGCACCTACGATGACAATTTCAGACCCCTCCATGATTTCTAAGTGGGAGAACTTGCAAAATAGCAGGGTGTTCAAATACTTATTTTCCTCACTGTATATATATGATTTACCAAGCCCAGATCTGGGCTGTTTATAGTTAATAGCTGGCCTAGACTGAGTTTAACATGCAAACAACTCAAAACACCAATTGTTCAAGTGCTTTTGTCTCATGAAATCCACCCAGGAACACCTCCCTCCCCTTCGACGGATCAGGGGATGTACGGCTTTTTGTAAGGACATTGAATATCTATTGTTCCCCTCCCTTACCCCACTGTCACCCAGCTTCCACCTTACTTACTCCTTTATTGTACATTCATGGTTTAGGAGAGAGAGTCCACTCACTATAGACTCTTTCTTTGCACTCATAACCTCTGCCAACATCAATCAGTCCCAACAACTCGCTTATGAACTCACTACCTTATAAGATGCCTTGCTGTTCCCCTTTAAAATCCAATTATAGATAAGTGCTATATGTTTTCCCCAAAGTGCAGTGGAATGATAATCGATAAATGCATTATGCCCATGGATATCTATGGATCTGAATATGTGTGAAGAGTGCAGTGTGCTGTTTAACTGCTTGCTGTACTCCAGACTTATTCTCAATCATACCAGTTGTTTCTTTTGGCTCTTTCTGACCATTACAGCGGTCCAATTGAGAAAAGTTCCCCCAAAAAAGCCAGAGGGAGAGATCAAACCGTATTCACTAATGGAAAGAGAAGGTGGGTTACTCATAGTCTCCGTGTCGTATATTTAACCAATTGGCACAATACAGACGCTAGTAGCTGACATTTACACCAACTAGCTGAATACTGACATCATCCAGCCGCTGTAATAAATAGTTTCAGCTGGAAACAGGCCTCCCATTATTCATTAAATGTCTTGATTTGGTCCATCAGTTACTTTAGTGTTCTTAGGAAAGAGCTTTTTTCAGTGATCACAGGCATTTTGCAAGAAACAAGTACTCTCACTCCTAGTTTGGACATATTAGGGTTGTAATCAGGGGACTGTGAGTATCTAAATCCATGTATCAATTCAGTCAAGTATACAGGTGTCAAACAAAACAATCTGGTGTTATTCTTTAAAATACAGGAATGGAATGACATTTTAATGGTAATTTAAAGCGGACAAAATGTTGTTCCAAGTTATGCTCTACTTTTCAGTATTCACTATTAAATCTACAGTGTGAAACGGACTACATAATAAGAAAACATAGAGTGTAGTCCTATACTAAACATTCTTATGAGCCAGCTGATTCAAAAGCATGTAGGCGTAGTCTAAATTATTTAAAAAAAATAAGCAATCAGTTCTTTTTAGTGAGTTAAAAACAAACAAGTAAAAGCAAAAAAGTAAACTAGTGTAATCTGATTCCTGAACGAATGACTCATATTAGTCAGTTCTTTTTAGTGATTCAAAACCATATAGGACAACTGGTGTAGTCTAATTGTAATAAATAATTCTAAAGATTTGATTATTTTTAGTGAGTTAAAATCACAATGTAAAACAAACAAAATAAAGTAGTGCAATCAGATTCCTGAACACTGACTATTACGAGCCAGTTCTTTTTTGTGATTCAAAAACAGTACAACCAATGTCGAACAAATGATTCTAATGAGTAATTTTTATTGAATTAAAAACATACAACATAACTAGCGTAGTCTGATTCTTGAATGTTTGACTCTTATGAATCAGTTACGAATCAGCAACATACGGTTCAACTAGTGTAGTCTGATTCCTGAACAAATAACTCTAATCAAACAGTTCTTTATAGTGAATCAAAAACATATAGCACAAACAGTGAAGACTGATTCCTGAATGAATGACTGTAATGAGCTAGTAATTTATACTTATTTCACATTATTTATACACTTTTTCACATATCTCTTCCTTAAAAGTACTAAAAGAATCATAAATGGAGCTGTTAAGGAATCAGTAAGAGGAGTCACTTCCTCTCTTCCGCAGTGGTTCGGGAGGAGCAGAGGGCTCTCCCCTGGCCGTTCGTTCGCCCCGCGGGTCCCCCCCACTCTCCCCCTCTGCTTCCGTCATCTCCTCAATCCCGTTCACTCAGTGTGGGATCCTCCCCCAGCCGGGCCCCGCTCCGCCCCGCCGCGGCCCCCGGGACCCCCTCTTCCCAGCTCAACGACAGCTGCAGGGCAAAGCGCACCAGGTACATCTCAAGCACACCTCACGGCCAGTTACAGCATACTTGAGTCTAAATCCAGCACTTTGCTTGCAAATATTTACATTGCATCCTCTTCGCTTTTCCATCTGGGGCTTATTTTGGCGACTGAGAGCATTTGCTCTGTGGGAATGAAAGCGAAGAGACACTAAGGTCGTTCATGTTCACTATGAGCCACTTCCTGTGTTAGATAAGTGCATGGTCGACTTGGCGGCAGGAATGTGAATTCGGCTCATTAGTACAGCATTAGTGTATCACTGTGTACCGCATAAAGGTCAGATACGCGGTCTGTTTATTCTTCTAACACGTAAGCGGCCTTGAACACTTTATTTTGGAGAAGCGCTAAACATTTCTCCTCCTCTCCTCTCCTCTCTCTTTATTCTTCTCCTCCTTTCATCTCTGATTATGACATGCTCGTTTTATACATTGACTTCCCCAATTATGGCACGTTCATTTTGTTGTCGAACCCTTCACTTTATTCGATGAGTTCAACTTTTATTTCCTTTTAACCACATGCTTTTCTCTTTTTCTCATTCTCTCATTCCACGCTAGCTCTCTAAATAGATCTAGGCTCAGCTTTCATTGACCCTCAGTCTGTAACGTCATTGTCTTAAACTTCTTAGCTAGTTCAAATTAAAGGAGTAGTTCACCCAGAATTGAAAATTAGCCGAAAGTTTACTCAGCCTCAGGTCATCCAAGATGTAGATGAGTTTGTTTCTTCATGGGAACAGATTTGGAGAATCACATCATTTGCTCACCAACGGATCCTCTGCAGTGAATGGGTGCCGTCAGAATGAGAGTCTAAACAGCTGATAAAAACATCACAATAATCCACACAACTCCAGTCCATCAATTAACATCTTGTGAAGGGAAAAGCTGTGTGTTTGTAAGGAACAAATCCATCAAGATGTTTTTAACTTCAAACTGTTTCATTCAGCTACACTAAAGGAGGGGAGACGGGGGGCAATTCTAACTTTTTGCATTTAATTGAATATTATAGTCTTGTCCTTATTAGTGAAAATATATAAATTATTATTAGTGCACCTCTATTTGTTTCTTGTATCAAAAGATGACTAGTTTATGTCAAGTAGTATGTGAGTTATGAAGGAAAATGTAAAAAATGGTACAATTGCCCCCGTTCTCCCGTACTCTCGCCATTGTATTTCATAATATCCATGTTTTTATCAGCTGTTTGGACTCTCATTCTGACGGCACCCATTCACCGCAGAGGATCCATTGGTGAGCAAATTATGTAATGCTACATTTCTCCAAATCTGTTCTGATGAAGAAACAAACTCATTTACATCTTAGATGGCCTGAGGGTTTTTGATACATTTTTAGCTACTTTTCATTGTTAGGTGAACTATTCCTTTGAAAAGATGTCACTCTTGACTAACACTTTTGTTATTTTTTCTGTGGAACTCAAAAGAAGAATTTTCAAGAATCTTCAAAAGATTCTGTAGAATTTTTGTGTTTCTCAGATAAAATAACAGCCTATGAGAGGAAAACAGCTTGACGATAAAGTCATGACAGAATTTTTATTGTTTGACTGAACTAAACCTTTATGATTTTGCTTTCTGCCTTGTGAGAGTATGAACGATTCGATTTCCTGTAAAATGATTTGATAATACACATTTGTAATTAAATTGGAATCTCTTTTGGTCTTTTCCGTACCTTTTCCAATAAGAGTGTTTTAGAAGATAGAATAGAGTTTTTACAGGTCAGTTTACTATAGTGTTAACCCTCAACTGTCAAACATCCTCTGTTCTGAGCAGCAAGTAATAAAAGTTACAGTTGAAAAAATTCTAGGTATTCTTTAATCACTTGTCAATGAATTCATTTGTCATATAGCAGATTATTGTGACAGACTGTAAAGGAAAGGAAATGTTATGTATTAGAGTCTAGACTTTATGGTCAGGAGCACCTCAGGACCAGATTTTTTATCTCGAGAAATTCAGAAATATGAGAAATACACACAAACTGTTAAAATAAAATTCTTCATTTGTTTTTGTTTTTTTTTTGTTTTTAAAAGTCTCTTATGCTCACAAAGGTAAAAAATTGCAGTAAAAACAGTAATATTGTGAAATACTGTATCATTACAGTTTAAAGTAACTGTTTTCTATTTTAATATATTTTCGAATTTAATTTATTTCTGACGCCTATTTCTGATGCTGAATTTTCAGCATCATTACTCCAGTCTTCAGTGTCATACGATCCTTCAGAAATAATACTAATAGGCTGATTCGCTGTCCAAGAAACATTTAATATTCTTATCAGAATGGTTAACAACAGTTGTGCTGCTTAAAATTACTTCTTTTTTTTTCATTTTGTTTTTTTTAGAAATCTTTAATGAATAGAAAGTTTAAAAATCAGCATTTATTTGAAATAAAAATATTTTGTAACACCATTTTTAATCAACATGTTTCCTTGCTGAATAAAAGGCTTTTTTTCTTTAAAGAAAAATATCTTGCTGAAAATGAAATGAACACTAGGTAAAAAAAAATAAATGCATTTGTTAAAAATGTTATTTCAATTATTTATATATATATACAGTGGGTACGGAAAGTATTCAGACCCCCTTAAATTTTTCACTCTTTGTTATATTGCAGCCATTTGCTGAAATCATTTGTTCATTTTTTTTCCCTCATTAATGTACACACAGCACCCCATATTGACAGACAAACACAGAATTGTTGACATTTTTGCAGATTTATTAAAAAAGAAAAACTGAAATATCACATGGTCCTAAGTATTCAGACCCTTTGCTCAGTATTTAGTAGAAGCACCCTTTTGATCTAATACAGCCATGAGTCTTTTTGGGAAAGATGCAACAAGTTTTTCACACCTGGATTTGGAGATCCTCTGCCATTCCTCCTTGCAGATCCTCTCCAGTTCTGTCAGGTTGGATGGTAAACGTTGTTGGACAGCCATTTGTAGGTCTCTCCAGAGATGCTCAATTGGGTTTAAGTCAGGGCTCTGGCTGGGCCATTCAAGAACAGTCACGGAGTTGTTGTGAAGCCACTCCTTCGTTATTTTAGCTGTGTGCTTAGGGTCATTGTCTTGTTGGAAGGTAAACCTTCGGCCCAGTCTGAGGTCCTGAGCACTCTGGAGAAGGTTTTCGTCCAGGATGTCCCTGTACTTGGCCGCATTCATCTTTCCCTCGATTGCAACCAGTCGTCCTGTCCCTGCAGCTGAAAAACACCCCCACAGCATGATGCTGCCACCACCATGCTTCACTGTTGGGACTGTATTGGACAGGTGATGAGCAGTGCCTGGTTTTCTCCACACATACCGCTTAGAATTAAGGCCAAAAAGTTCTATCTTGGTCTCATCAGACCAGAGAATCTTATTCAGGTGTTTTTAGCAAACCCATGCGGGCTTTCATGTGTCTTGCACTGAGGAGAGGCTTCCGTCGGGCCACTCTGCCATAAAGCCCCGACTGGTGGAGGGCTGCAGTGACGGTTGACTTTCTACAACTTTCTCCCATCTACCGACTGCATCTCTGGAGCTCAGCCACAGTGATCTTTGGGTTCTTCTTTACCTCTTTCACCAAGGCTCTTCTCCCCCGATAGCTCAGTTTGGCCGGACGGCCAGCTCTAGGAAGGGTTCTAGTCGTCCCAAACGTCTTCCATTTAAGGATTATGGAGGCCACTGTGCTCTTAGGAACCTTAAGTGCAGCGGAAATTTTTTTGTAACCTTGGCCAGATCTGATCAGAAGGATGATCAGAAGAAATGGACAGCACCTGAGTTAAATATATGAGTGTCACAGCAAAGGGTCTGAATACTTAGGACCATGTGATATTTCAGTTTTTCTTTTTTAATAAATCTGCAAAAATGTCAATAATTCTGTGTTTTTCTGTCAATATGGGGTGCTGTGTGTACATTAATGAGGAAAAAAATGAACTTAAATGATTTTAGCAAATGGCTGCAATATAACAAAGAGTGAAAAATTTAAGGGGGTCTGAATACTTTCCGTACCCACTGTACATATATGTGTAATTTTTTTTTTTTTTTATTATCTTTGATTATCTTTCCAAGCGAAAAGCAAAGGCATTTTGCAAAAATAGAAGTTTGTATGGTTTAAAATTCTAAAACAGTAGATCTGCATACTTTCTGGTAGTCAGACATTATACTGTAGTTAAGATGATGAACTAAACTCTTCTAGAAACCTGTCTGAACTACATGCGTCCCCTAAAATGCCAATTCTATCAGTTTAAAGGTTAAAATACAAAATGGCTCAGAATAAATGGTTCTGAGAAAAGCTTGTGGATCAAGTTGCCTCTTGCGTTGATATTTTAAGACCTAAAATATCAGCCTCTACATTTGACTGTAACTCTAATGTCCAAAAGAAAACCAGACATTAAGTTGCAACATTACACCATAATAGTCTTTTCTTGAGATTAAAAGTCCACTGTCACAATACACAATCATTGCCTGTGTCCTCTTTCACTGGAATTTGTTTTCATACAATGTTGGGTTTTGAATTTGCGTTTGAGGTTATGTTTAATTCCGTTTTTATTTGTGCCTTTTTTTTCTGTCACGTTTATTTTTTATTGTTCACTTTTTTTTCATTTATTTCCCCTTTTTCCCTCCCCTCGGCCCTCCATCCCGTACCTCTATCGCTGTTGTTTGTCCATTTCCTCATATCCTGTAGCCATCAGGGTCTGGTTGCCAGGAGCAACCTCTACAGTCGCCATATCAACAGCCGAGACCTCGGGCAATTATTGGCAGAACAGCAGAACCCCTTGAAGCTTCCAGGTAATGCACCGTTTGAACCGCAATCAACCATTTACCACGGCGCAACGTGAAGCGTTACGATGGTCCACAGGAAACCACATTAGTAAACCATTAGTAGCTGTCGTGTGTGCTTCCTCAGGGCTGAAAGCAGAGCTCTGTGAGAGAGTGTGTGACACAGGGGCAAACGCAGATGCAGTGGAACACAAACACACTTCAGAAAGGTCGGGCTTTTCTCGCATAACCTTTGTGAGAGTCACTTTCTCCTGGTTCTGCTTGCTGTATTATTTACATGTGAATTGGAAGCGAATACTTAAGAAAACACCAGGGATTGACTAGGCCTACACAGAATCCACGTCTACAGAATTCCACAGAAAGCACTGGCGATTTCTGCTGAATTTGTTTGTTAATGAGGTTCAAGTATCACTTTTATTATAGCTCACACTGAGGGTTAGGATTTGAGCAAACCATTAACCCAGAGCATGCAAATTTGCTGCATAATTCGCCCCATACTGTCATGCTTGTTAATGTTGTTTTTGGAGGACAAAAATCTTGAAGGTCTCTGACCAAGTTTTGTGAAAAAGAAGTGCATTTAATTGTAATGAATACGCACTTGTGTACTTCAGGTCTAGAAGTATATTTTTAATGTAATTGTATTTGCAGATAATATTAATGAAATAAAAGGCCACTTAAATGCATTTAAAGAGACACTTAACACACGTAAGTACACATTCAAAAAAGTTTTACTTTTAAAGTATATTTTTTTATGATAAATCTTTTTGTGAAGCTTGTTTTAATGTTGACTAACTTTACTAAAGCACGTCAAGTATTGTATATCTTTTTTAAATAAATTTAACCTTAGCTTGATAATCAATATTAGATTTAAGGTTAATATATTTTAAATGTACTAAATGACAACATTATTACAAATACAGGTGCATCTCAATAAATTAGAATGTCGTGGAAAAGTTCATTTATTTCAGTAATTCAACTCAGATTGTGAAACTCGTGTATTAAATAAATTCAATGCACACAGACTGAAGTAGTTTAAGTCTTTGGTTCTTTTAATTTTGATGATTAACAAAAACCCACCAATTCACGATCTCAGCAAATTAGAATACTTCAGAAGACCAATAAAACAAATATTTTTAGTGAATTGTTGGCCTTCTGGAAAGTATGTTCATTTACTGTATATGTACTCAATACTTGGTAGGGGCTCCTTTTGCTTTAATTACTGCCTCAATTCGGCGTGGCATGAAGGTGATCAGTTTGTGGCACTGCTGAGGTGGTATAGAAGCCCAGGTTTCTTTGACAGTGGCCTTCAGCCCATCTGCATTTTTTGGTCTCTTGTTTCTCATTTTCCTCTTGACAATACCCCATAGATTCTCTCTGGGGTTCAGGTCTGGTGAGTTTGCTGGCCAGTCAAGCACACCAACACCATGGTCATTTAACCAACTTTTGGTGCTTTTGGCAGTGTGGGCAGGTGCCAAATCCTGCTGGAAAATGAAATCAGCATCTTTACAAAGCTGATCAGCAGAAGGAAGCATGAAGTGCTCTAAAATTTCTTGGTAAACGGGTGCAGTGACTTTGGTTTTCAAAAAACACAATGGACCAACACCAGCAGATGGCATTGCACCCCAAATCATCACAGACTGTGGAAACTTAACACTGGACTTCAAGCAACTTGGGCTATGAGCTTCTCCACCCTTCCTCCAGACTCTAGGACCTTGGTTTCCAAATGAAATACAAAACTTGCTCTCATCTGAAAAGAGGACTTTGGACCACTGGGCAACAGTCCAGTTCTTCTCCTCAGCCCAGGTAAGACGCCTCTGACGTTGTCTGTGGTTCAGGAGTGGCTTAACAAGAGGAATACGACAACTGTAGCCAAATTCCTTGACACGTCTGTGTGTGGTGGCTCTTGATGCCTTGACCCCAGCCTCAGTCCATTCCTTGTGAAGTTCACCCAAATTCTTGAATCGATTTTGCTTGACAATCCTCATAAGGTTGCTGTTCTCTCGGTTGGTTGTGCATCTTTTCTTCCACACTTTTTCCTTCCACTCAACTTTCTGTTAACATGCTTGGATACAGCACTCTGTGAACAGCCAGCTTCTTTGGCAATGAATGTTTGTGGCTTACCCTCCTTGTGAAGGGTGTCAGTGATTGTCTTCTGGACAACTGTCAGATCAGCAGTCTTCCCCATGATTGTGTAGCCTAGTGAACCAAACTGAGAGACCATTTTGAAGGCTCAGGAAACCTTTGCAGGTGTTTTGAGTTGATTAGCTGATTGGCATGTCACCATATTCTAATTTGTTGAGATAGTGAATTGGTGGGTTTTTGTTAAATGTGAGCCAAAATCATCACAATTAAAAGAACCAAAGACTTAAACTACTTCAGTCTGTGTGCATTGAATTTATTTAATACACGAGTTTCACAAATTGAGTTGAATTACTGAAATAAATGAACTTTTCCACGACATTCTAATTTATTGAGATGCACCTGTATGTGATTACAAATATATTTATCTACATAAGTTTCTGTAGAAATGACATTAAAGCATATTTTAGTTTACCATAAATGCTTTGCAGTACATTGGCCGGTACACTTTAACCATATTTCAAAGTCAATAAAAGTAATTATGAAACTGAGTTATAAAGATTTACTTGCCTCCTAATTAAGTGGATCAAAAATACACTCGAAGTTCACATAATTGCACTTAATATGCAGTCAAGTGTTGAAAAAATACTCAAATATGTTCATTTTAAGCCCTCTTTTTAAGTGCACTTCTTTTCACAAGGGAAAACATTGATGTGAACATTGATTTCTTAAGCTTTTATTTATTATTTGCATATTTTTCAGTATGTTTTTCAGTTTGCCGAATGAAAAAAAAAACAAAACAAAAAAAACGTAAAAATCTAGTTTATTCAATATTTTAATATAATAATGTTTCAGCTACAGCCATAGACTGTAAAAGGCTACAGCTAAGAGTCCAGTACTTTCAGATCAATTTTAACTTTTTTTTTATATCCAAACCATTTTGCATTTTTCTTTTACAGTCAGTGCAAAAAGAAAAGTGTATATATATCACAAAGTGTGTATGTTCTGTGTGGGCCTAGTTATGACTCAAAACGGAAAATGCAGTATGTGCATGTCCCTACTTTATCATTTTCTTTCATTCTTGTTCTGATACAAGTTTGATTTCACTTGCTGCTGCTCTTCTCAGCCTTGGCCATGTACTTAATTCACCTGAAATCATCTACTTAATGTTCTGCTTCTTCCTCTCCATCTTTCATTGTTTTTCATCCTCTTTTCCAGCCCGCATCTTCAAGGCCAGGTTGTGTCTCTCCCGACAATTGCCACCGCCAAGAAAGATCATGTTCAGGAGCAGACCTCCATAACACCCCTGGACCGCAAAGAAGAGCTGCCTACCAAAGTGTCTCAGAACAGAGCAGAGGACTGGAGGAAAGGTGGAGCTGCTGAGATGGAGAGGGGCGGAGGGAGAGGCGGATGGTCGTGGACGGTTGGGGAGAGCCGCTGTACGGCCCAGTGGGTCCGACAGAAACAAGAGTATCGCAGCACGCGGCCCTGGTGACGGAAGATGTTAAAGGGTTAGTTCACCCAAAAATGAAAATTATGTCATTAATTACTCACACTCATGTCGTTCCAAACCCGTAAGACCTTCGTTCATCTTCGGAACACAAATTAAGATATTTTTGATGAAATCCGAGAGCTTTCGGACCCTGCATAGACAGCAATGCAACTGACACGTTCAAGGCCCAGAAAGGTAGTAAGGATATCATTAAAATAGTCCATGCGACATCAGTGCTTCAAACTTAACGTTATGAAGCTACGAGAATAATTTTTGTGTGCAAAGAAAACAAAAATAACGAATTTTCTGACGTAGAACCCGGATGAACTGTGCTTTGTTTATAAGCAGAAGAATGTGTGAACACGGAAGAGAAGGAATTGTTGAATAAAGTCATTATTTTCGTTTTCTTTGCACACATAACATTAACGTTGAAGCACTGATGTCACATGGACTATTTTAATGATGTCCTTACTATCTTTCTGGGCCTTGAACGTGTCAGTTGCGTTGCTGTCTGTGCAGGGTCAGAAAGCTCTCGGATTTCATCAGAAATATTTAAATTTGTGTTAAGATAAACGAAGGTCTTACGGGTTTGGAACTACATGAAGGTGAGTAATTAATGACAGAATTTTCATTTTAGGGTGAACTATCCCTTTAAGAACAGAAATGGACATTGCAAAGAAGTGAGAATAATGAAAAAATTAATTTTAGGAATTTTTATTAAACCACAAAAGTGAAAAAGAGACCTTTAATGAAAATAACATCAGCAGCTATTTGTAACTTTTTTTTATCAGTCCTATTTATGAACATTTCAGCTATTCGTTTTATGGCTTGTGCTTTTATAATCACAATTTTTTTAATCTGATCTTTTATCATGTTTTTCACAAACAGGTCTATGCAAAAGTACAGACATTTTTGTGGAAATTAAATTAAATGGTTGAACATTTGTTCTGTTCGATTCATTTTTATCGCTGCTCTAAAACAAACAAATACTCTTGACAGTCAAACTGATGCTCATTCTTGTACACTGATCACATAATTACATCATTCCCTTAAGGAAATCATTTATATTATACTCAAACCAACAGATTAAACCCTTGGAGAACATTAGACCAAGGACATTAGTGCATGCAGTTCTTAGTATCATGTCTACAGTAATAATACATGTACCATCTTCAGTGTGTCAGTCACAGCAGACATCAACAGCCACTAAAATACATACAGCACATCACAGCCCTCCATTCTCAAGCTGAAATTTTTCAGCATTCATCTGGAATATACATTTTAAAAATGTTGCCTTTCAGATGTTCAAGTGGACATTTTTGCGATGTTCTTCAGGTGTTTGTGCACAATAATAAGAATACAGTGCTCTTTAACTGAAGTCTTGGAAATGTACGTGTGCTTATGGGATGGTATAAGTGCTGGTGTCAAGCAGGTTCCTGTTCGGTGTCTGCATTTTAAACCTGTCAACTTGTGACATTTCCCAGCAACACTAGAGTGTCACTTAAATAGGTGTGACATTTACTGAATTTTACAGTTACCTAAAAAACAACCAAAAACCCTATTTAATAACATCAGTTCATATTATTTAGATTTAAAAAGGGCCAAAGTCAGGGATAGACCTTTGATTTCCATGTCTTTAGTCACATTTTCTTCAAATGAATGACGTGTACAGCTTTAATATGCAATCTGTGATCATAGAATCACAATATGCTAATGCACATTTTAACGTTTTAAACTCAAACTGGCCGTCTGTCAAGCCTTCAAGGAAGTTTTCAGCTTTAAAGTAATTGTGTTCATATTGCTTTAGACAACAGCCTATTTGAATTTTGTCTTGCTGAGAGCTTGAGGTTTTGTTTGCATGTTTATTTAACTATATTATAGAATAATTTATGGGAAAGTAAATTTGAGGAATGAGTCATTAATGCTGCTTCTTTGTAACTACACATACGGTGGAGTCAAAGCATGGTCTGACCCTAATGAGTGCTTCGGCCTTTCACTGAACAGCCCTTTCTTGCCAGACGTGTTTTTCCCTTTGTTGCCTGTCAACATGCCATGTAGTCCAGTGATTATAGTTTCAATCTAGCAACTAAAAATCAAACTTGTAAAATGTTAGCACTTCTTTCCCCATTGCATGTCCCTTTAGACGCTATGCATTCAAGTTCAAGACAGTCGCCTCATCCCTGCTCGTCTGTTTCCCTTTTTATTTCACTAAAACGTTCTTCAGTAGTTAAGATGATTTTTTTTCATCACAGAGACACGTTTGCCGTCTCCACTGTCCAGGAATGATGTCTGTTCAGTTTTTAGGATGACCCCGCTTTCAGACATTTTGCCCAATCTTGTTTTAATATGAATCCCTCAGTAGTGTGAGGTAGATCTCCGACTGGAGGAAACGGGGGTAACAGTCCATTTCCAGGAGGCAGTAGATGCGCCTTTGGGCATGTGAGAGAGAAGTGTGAGAGGGGGCTTTGAGGAGCTGTTGGGTCAGTTCTCTCGTCTTGCTGTCCAGGTTCACCTAAAAGTGTTGGAAAGAAATTCATAGTTCACAAATATTCACACAAGGATGATATACTGAAGGATATTCAAAATGATATTTGCTTTTATAACAGACCGTGGGACAGAGTGTCAAGCTCCCAAAAAGGCAAAAAAATAAAAATAAAATAATATAGCTGCAAGCAGCAATCACGGGGCCAAGCACTACAGAAGCAAGCAACAGACCAACTGCAGAAATTAGTAATTTAAGCCATTTTAGGATGTTTATAGTCAAACGGCTGAAAAATCATATATAAACCTATAGCAATATGATTTATTGGCTTATCACATTTGACCGATAGGTGGCACTGTTATCAAATCGACGTGGAGTGTTCTGTGTGAGGTGACAATGTCACATACCAAGTTTGGTGCGAATATATCAAAGTTTTGCCATCTTTCCAGCAAATTCGTTGATGCGCTAAATGAAAACCGTGTAATATATCGACAGAAAATTCGTAACTTTTTGCCAGCATGGTCTGAAGATGATCCGAGTCAAATTTGGTGAAAATCAGACTAACAGTATAGGAGTAGTTTGAAAAAGTAGGTTTTCAACATGAATCAAAATGGCGGACAGGAAGTTAAGCCAATTATGGCAAAATTGGTATCGATGTTCTCGGCATGAACCAAGGAATCTATCAACATGAGCTTGATTACAATATGCTAATGTAAGCAAAAGTTATTAGCATTTTTAGAAATTTCATTATAACTTTTAACCACAAGGTGGCGCTGTCCCCAAACTTTTTGAGTACCATCAGGGCATGGTGCCGAAGAAACATACCGAATTTCGTAATGATACGTTAATGTGTTCGTAAAATATAGCATTTTACAACAAAATTCAAAATGGCCGACACCCAAAATGGCTGACATGGGAAAAATGGATATGGTTGGACTCGGCGTGATGCGCTGAATCTAAAGAGACATTTTTGGCCAAACCATTCACAAGTTATAAGCAAAAATATGCATTTTTCATATCTCCTGACTACTAGGTGGCAGAGCGCCGAAACACTGCAGGTAGCCTCAGGCCATGCTTGTTATAAGAGTCACCAAGTTTGGTCTCAATACGCCAAACCGTTGCGGAGATATAGCCTCAGATCCATTTTTACGTGCTTTTCGGTTAATTCGTTAGCGTGGTATTCGAAAACGCTTGGACGAATCAACTTGAATTCCATAACTTTTTGCCAGCATGGTCTGTAGATTATCTGAGTCAATTTTGGTGAGAATCGGACAAACCGTCTAGGACGAATTCGACAAAGTAGGTTTTACGAACAATTGAATATAGAAAAAACTAAACCTTACGATTTTTGAATTTTGGACTTGATTCGACTCGCCATGAGCCAAGGATTCAGAGGAAAAATTAATTTTCTGGCTTACGGTTCAAAAGTTATTAGCATTTCAAAAGTGAAATTTTGGACAAGTGGTGGCGCTAGAGGGTTTGAGTTAGAGACTCCACATTTGCTGTGGTTAATGTTGAGACTCTCCTCTATCAGTGTGCCAAATTTTACAACTTTCCCGCAAGCGGTTCTATGGGCTGCCATAGACTTCCACAGCGGAAGAATAATAATAATAACGCCAACAAACACAATAGGTGCCTCCGCACCTTCGGTGCTTGACCCCTAAATATTATATTATTTACATTTAGTCATTTAGGAGACGCTTTTATCTAAAGCAACTTACAAATGATGACAATAGAAGCAATCAAAACCAACAAAAGAGCAATAATCTGCAAGTGCTATGACATGTCTCGGTTAAGGTTTTACACACACACATACATATACAAAAATGTTATTATTTATTTATTTGTATTATTATTCAAGTCTTTTAAAGTCATATGATAGATTTGTGTGAGGAAATGACATTTAAATGAAATTTACTTTGCTTTTATAGTAGGCACTTGGACTATCAAGCTCCAAAAAAAAAAAAAAATTAAATTAAATAAATAAATAAAAAAAATTTTTATTTTTGTTTTTACTTTTACTAAAATGTTCTATATATACTTTAGTCTTCTGAAGTCGTATGACAGATTTGTGCAAAGAAATTTACTTCGCTTTTGTAATACGCACTGGAACTATCAAGCTCCGAAAAGAAAAGAAAAAAGAAAAGATTTTTTTATTACATAAAACAGTGCTATATTTTTAGTCTTCTGAAGTCATATGACAGACTTGTTTGAGGAATTTACTTTGCTTTTATAATAGGACTATCGAGCTGCAAAAAAAAAATATTTTTTTAAATTTGCAAAAATATTCTATATTTCTTTAAGTCTTCTGTAGTCATGTGATAGATTTGTGAGGAAAGGACCAACTTTTAAAGGATAAGTTTGAAATTTCTGTGGCATTATTGAAATTTGCAAAAATAATGAAATTGCCAGATGGACTATTGCTATAATGGTTCAGCAGCCCCAGTCCCTGTTTATTTTCATTGTATGAGAAAAAGCAGTTTGGACATTTGAGGCAATTTTTAATGCAGTAAACAGATTTGGATAAATCTACCTCTCTGGGAGCACCGGGCTGGATGTAAGTCTCCGATATCATTTTCGCCCGTCTCTGCAGGCTGAATTTGTTGGACGACTGGCTGTACTGCTCACAGGCCGTGTAGAACTGCAGGTTTTCCTCACTGAACTCGGATCGCAGGAACGCTTCAAAGACTGTGGAGCCCACTGAAGAGAAGACGGGTGAGAAGAGAAAGAACTGTAATGAACTTTGGGGGGAAAAAACAGCCATTTCTGTTTACAAGTGGGGGTAGAGGCTCAGATGACGCGTTCACATGCATGTTCTGCCATAAACAACCACACACGTCACATAACACTCGCCACAAAAATCAGGAAAGAAAAAGCTTTGGACACGGATATATTGAGGGTTTCTCTCACACCACATACCTTCCTTACCTCTGGTTTTCTCAAAACCCTTAAACTGCAGATTGCGAGACTCTGAAGTGAGAAAATAGAAGTCGGACGGGGACAGGACTCTGGAGTTACAACATACTGCTGTTCCCACATTTCAACCAGTCCAGACACCAAAACAAAGGATGTTACACACTGGGTGTCAACATTTTTAGAAATGTTGCCATGTTGCTTTCAGAAATGTTGTAATATGGAAAATTCATGTAATAGCAATTCAATATACTGAATCTTACGGCTTTGATAAATTAAAAAAAATAAAATAAATAAATAATACAACTAAATAAATTCTACAATAAACTGAATATCAATTCAACAGATTACATGAAATGTATGATTACGGTATAATTTAAAGTTTTATCATTTAAGAGGTATCACAGCATTAACATTTTCAAAGCTAGAAAATAATAATTACAAAATATACATTTCTAATAGATCTCTCTCTGAAGAACATAGGATTTATGTTTTTTTCCCCATTAAACAATACCCTATTCAAAGAAAGCACCTATTATGTATACACAGTGGGTACGGAAAGTATTCAGACTCCCTTAAATTTTTCACCCTTTGTTATATTGCAGCCATTTGCTAAAATCATTTAAGTAAATTTTTTTCCTCATTAATGTACACACAGCACCCCATATTGACAGAAAAACACAGAATTGTTGACATTTTTGCAGATTTATTAAAAAGAAAACTGAATATCACATGGTCCTAAGTATTCAGACCCTTTGCTGTGACACTCATATATTTAACTCAGGTGCTGTCCATTTCTTCTGATCATCCTTGAGATGGTTCTACACCTTCATTTGAGTCCAGCTGTGTTTGATTATACTGATTGGACTTGATTAGGAAAGCCACACACCTGTCTATATAAGACCTTACAGCTCACAGTGCATGTCAGAGCAAATGAGAATCATGAGGTCAAAGGAACTGCCTGAAGAGCTCAGAGACAGAATTGTGGCAAGGCACAGATCTGGCCAAGGTTACAAAAAGGTTCCTAAGAGCACAGTGGCCTCCATAATCCTTAAATGGAAGACGTTTAGGACGACCAGAACCCTTCCTAGAGCTGGCCGTCCGGCCAAACTGAGCTATCGGGGGAGAAGAGCCTTGGTGAGAGAGGTAAAGAAGAACTCAAAGATCACTGTGGCTGAGCTCCAGAGATGCAGTCGGGAGATGGGAGAAAGTTGTAGAAAGTCAACCATCACTGCAGCCCTCCACCAGTCGGGCTTTATGACAGAGTGGCCCGACGGAAGCCTCTCCTCAGTGCAAGACACATGAAAGCCCGCATGAAGGACTCCAAGATGGTGAGAAATAAGATTCTCTGGTCTGATGAGACCAAGATAGAACTTTTTGGCCTTAATTCTAAGCGGTATGTGTGGAGAAAACCAGGCACTGCTCATCACCTGTCCAATACAGTCCCAACAGTGAAGCATGGTGGTGGCAGCATCATGCTGTGGGGGTGTTTTTCAGCTGCAGGGACAGGACGACTGGTTGCAATCGAGGGAAAGAAGAATGCGGCCAAGTACAGGGATATCCTGGACGAAAACCTTCTCCAGAGTGCTCAGGACCTCAGACTGGGCCGAAGGTTTACCTTCCAACAAGACAATGACCCTAAGCACACAGCTGAAATAACGAAGGAGTGGCTTCACAACAACTCCGTGACTGTTCTTGAATGGCCCAGCCAGAGCCCTGACTTAAACCCAATTGAGCATCTCTGGAGAGACCTAAAATGGCTGTCCACCAACGCTACCATCCAACCTGACAGAACTGGAGAGGATCTGCAAGGAGGAATGGCAGAGGATCCCCAAATCCAGGTGTGAAAAACTTGTTGCGTCTTTCCCAAAAAGACTCATAGGTGTATTAGATCAAAAGGGTGCTTCTACTAAATACTGAGCAAAGGGTCTGAATACTTAGAACCATGTGATATTTCAGTTTTTCTTTTTTAATAAATCTGCAAAAATGTCAACAATTCTGTGTTTTTCTGTCAATATGGGGTGCTGTGTGTACATTAATGAGGGAAAAAAATGAACTTAAATGATTTTAGCAAATGGCTGCAATATAACAAAGAGTGAAAAATTTAAGGGGGTCTGAATACTTTCCGTACCCACTGTATGTAGAGTATTATTTTCCAAAACAGCAGCGACACAGAATAGACTGAATTTATCACTGCATATTATATTTTTCTAAGCAGTCTCAGCTGTGACTGCAAACTGCTTCATGTGTATCATGTGTATTATTAGATTTTTATGAGGTCTGTCACACTGATAAACTGCTTCCAATTAAGAGACAGAACAGAAATAACAATAAAAAAAAAACCAACAACAACTGGTCAATACTACATTTCTCAGTTCAACAGCTGTTCAAGACGTGTAAATGACTAGATGCTGTTAATCATTAAGTCCTATTTGTAATAAAAAAAAATGAAAATCACTAGAAACAT
Source organism: Onychostoma macrolepis (assembly GCF_012432095.1). Taxonomy (NCBI): domain Eukaryota; kingdom Metazoa; phylum Chordata; class Actinopteri; order Cypriniformes; family Cyprinidae; genus Onychostoma; species Onychostoma macrolepis. Next base: position 8,532,819 of record NC_081173.1, read on the forward strand.
GACGTCAGGTATCAAGCATAACCATATCCGCTATTAGTCCACTGTTTACACATCACAAGCTGCACTAATAATAAAAGCTTACAGTTTCTTAGAACTTGTTATGAGACATGCATTTCATTCTCACATTCAAGGTCAGCAATAATTATCAGCAGTGCTTAATATTGCTTATTTATTATCGCTCCCAACCATATTCAGTGAGTACTAAACTTCAACACTTTGTGCTATGAACTTCAATGATACCACAAATAATTTTCTAAGAAATCCAACTAACATTTTTTGCCTGGTGCACAATGAACCTTTCACTCAAGGGACACGAATCATATCTAGAGACCTTGTGCTCGGACTCTTTTAACCCTGACAGCCACTCACAAAAGCCTGGCATCAAGCGACAAACAAGCTCCACTCTCATTTCCTTCTGAAAATGTAAAAATCTTGGTGGTTTAATTTGTGCAATTACACATCTGTGCTCTCAGCCTCTGGAGGAAAAGCTCATTATTCCGTTATCTAGTTTCTTCATATCGTTTCATGTTGTTTGGGAATTCTCCGGAAACTCATGCCTGAAGCTACATATGAAAGTGGTTCCTCAATGTTAAGAGGAAGCAGTTTCAAGGGTGTTTCAATAATGTAATAAATGGGTTTCATAACTGAACCACAGAATTATACTGAACACAAACCAACCTGACCTATACAATACTGTTCAAAAATTGCATTTATTTGATCAAAAGTACAGTAAATCTACTGCGAAATATTGTTAGAATTCAAAATAAGCTTTCTATTTAAATATATTAAAATGTATTTTATTCCTTAAATGCAAAGCTGTATTTTCAGCATCATTACTCCAGTCTTCAGTGTCTCATGATCCTTCAGAAATTATTATAATATGCCGATTTGCTGTTCAAGAAACATTTCTTATTATTATCAATGTTGAAAACGTTTAATATTTTTGTGGAAACTGATTTTGTCAAGGATTCGAATAGGAATACAAATCTTTTGTAACCTTATAAATGTATTTACTGTCACTTTTGATCAATTTAATGCATCCTTGCTGAATTAAAGTATTCATTTTTTGAATGGCAGTGTTTATTATAATGCTACATGATCCAGTATTGATACTAGGCAGGATATGATGCTCTCTGCGCGTATCATTTTCATTAAAACAACATTTCAAACATGGATGGGCAGTTGCCCACAAATATCTCAATTTTCAAGAACAGCGTTCCAGGTCAAAGTTAGCAGAACAACAGCTTTGCTTTAGCATGACCCATGTGATGCGATAGTGTCTCACAAGCGTCCTTTGACCAGCTGCCTGGCGACTCGAGCTGTTTAAACCCAAATGACTTGAGTGCTCACCTCTGCTTTCTAGCAAAGCATCAAGGGACTTGGCCCAACTTTCCATCTCCTTCCTGCTGAGTTGAGCTCTGCTGTGGCCCACCTGACTCCACTGCCTGAGGAAAGGCATTCGAGAACGCCTCTCTTTAGCGCTGAGAGAAACAAGAGTGTGAGGGGATACGTTACAAAGATATTCAGAAAAAATGTGTGGAATCAATAACATTGAGCCAAAACAAAGGGCCGGGGAGGGGTTGTTTTGCAAGTGGCGGACAGAGAATAGGCCAAAAGTGAAATGAAGATGAAAAAAAGATGAAAAATATGTGACTGAGGTGATTGATTTTACCTGCTTACGTTCTCTCTGTGCTCTGCATTCGCCAGATTCGAATGCGAGGACTGCGGTGAGCCCTTGTGTGAAGAAAAAAAAAAAAAAAAGTAAGAGGTCACTGATATGCATAACACTGTCATGATGATATGACTTGATTAAAGACTTTAAGGAAGTATAATTTACACAAATGTTTCATGACTTAAACAAATGTCATGAAGGTGTTACGTCATGGAAAGCATTCTCACAAAGCCAGATCTATCAGATGCCAAAATATTCCAAAGAATGAACATTCTTGTTCCACAGTATCTCTTCGGGTATTTCTTGCCACAATATTGTAGTTTGAAGAAAAAAAAAACACACAATTGCATCAATAGTGTGATTCCCTCATACAACACCAGAACATTCAGTTCCCCTTTCAGAGCTTGCTTCTCCTTTTACTGTTTGGACAAAGCAACATTATATCTCAAGGGGTAAAACTGATTCAAAGTGAGCATGGCTACTTGTGTAACACAATTGCATTCATGTCTTTGACTTCATCACACTTGGCTTGTGAGTTCTGAATAAGCAGTGCTGAAGTCCAGCTGCTCCCGATGTATGTGAAAGACATCTTGTACTGTACAAAATATAAACAGGGTTCAACAATAAAGATGGTTCAATGGCCCCTGGCCAGTGTGAGAAAGTTTCAGACCAGTTGAAGGAACTGTGTTTTTCCATTTCAGTGCAGTGCTTACACTATTATATGATCTTCTATTTATCGGCTTCTGTGATGTTTAAAGTTCCATTTTTTCATAATCGTGTCCTGTGATCTACTTTAAAAATCAACATGTGATTTTTAAAATAGTATTATGAACTTCATTAACTATACTCTAAAGAAAGTCTCCCAACTTACCTGTCCAAACAAACTTTTAAGGTGTAATTTAGCAGCTGCCAGTTTGGCCCGAGCTTGCTGTCGGTGATAGTGGGTAGGTTTTGGGGAGGCGGGCATATGGCCGGATTTCAGTGTGGATGACGGGGAGTAGGTTTGGCCTTCACACTTTCCCACACTCTCATAGCTTCCTTTGGAATTGGCAGCGAGCTGGCTGTCACTGTACGCTTTAAAACTCTCATTAAGATTCGTCACTTTCAGTAAATCAGAGTCCTTCTCCAAGTCGACCAGATTTTCCACACTAATGCTGTGATCTCTCTTAAGCTCCCCCTTTCTAGCACTCCCTGACTTTGCATCTGGGGTGCAAGGATAGGATGCTGAGGCTCCATCTGGCTGATCATCCAAGGTGTCCTGGGTCCCATCTCTATCCCCCCAGGGCAGGAAGTCCAGATCCAACAAGGCACCCTCTGAACTGAACTTACGCAGCATTATGCTGGATTTTAAAAGAAAGAAAGAAAGACACAGAGAATGCCAGAGGCCTAAAGAAAGAACAACAAAAAAAACAAAAAGGATTACATTAAATATACATATAGTGCCTATTCAGCTTATGTCTATCTAACTACCCAACACTGAGATAGAGATAAGTTCCTTTATAGACAGGCAGATGGATAGATACATGGATAGATAGATAGACATGCAGGCAGATAGAACGATAGAATGTTAGATAGATAGTTCTCATAAATAATTGGTACTGGTTATAGGTTACTGCTTACTGTGCTACTTTTAATATACTACAGTCGTAATACTTTTAATATACTACAATTGCTTTCTTGTAGTAAGAAGTATTAACGACACGTATAGATACGTGACAAGTATCTAATTTAGCGCAAGATCTTGTGACACATTCCCAAAGTTTTGCTTCAATGTAACAGCGTTTGTTGTTGACAACTACCGAGCTTGTTAACCTAGTTAAAAAGGTTAAAATTTAACCAACGTTACGCTTTACATTTGTAACAAAAGAATAAAATCAAGCCAAGACTGGCTTCGTGATTGCACTGAGAGACGCGACACGACGCGTCAAACCAGAAAGCTCCCATTATAATCAACTAAAAGCTTTGCACTGCAAGCCCGCAGATTCGTTTATTTTAATAGGAGAGCTCCAGCGCGTCGCGTCGCGTCGCGTCTCTAGCGCAGCGTGTACTGTAAACAAACCAACGTGAAATCTGAGTACTTGAATATGGTGCACATATGTCATATAAATATACCTTATTTTAGATCCTTTTCTCTCCTTTTCATGACAAATCCTTGTGCGTGTCTTGTATCCGAGCGATTCGGAGTCGGTTCGTGTTTCTCGTAGAGTCCGGATTTACACCGAGCGACTGGATCCGAAGCGAGTCTTCCTGTGGCCGTCAGAATCAAGTCTTACTTGTCTCTCTTTTCATTTTACTCCTGAATGACAAAAGCAACGCCTATTTTCTTTTTGTCACACCCATAGTTCAGTCTGGACTTGCCCTCCCCACATATTTGGAAAGACGAGTAGTATATAATAATGACACAGAGAGCGTTTATGGGTAATTATAGTTGTCGTCAAAATACCACAGTTACTACAGATATTACTGCAGCAACGCTGTGGCCACTGTATTAGCCACAGCACGGCATAGATATGTAACAAATTACAGAACGATTGTGTAAGCGTCTAATACTATTTGAAGAAGATAAAATATTAATATCTTATTGGTTTTCAGTAGTAACAAGAATTTTAGTAATTTTGATTGGGCGTAACCATATGGTACAGTTTTACAAAGAAACACGTAACAGCTTGACAATAAGTGCCTACCTGAACGATAAAACCTTTTTGTTTTTGTATATTATATTATTATACAATCATATTTTATTATATTAACTCCTGAAGGATCTTAAGTATAACAGGTGTTTGATTGTTCTCAAACGGCGCCATCTACAGGTAATGCGTAGTTTTATTTCATGGAAGCACAACAAGAATGCCAGCTTTCCCCATTTTGATAGGATAGGCTATTCTTATGAGTTTTATTATTTTATTTTACACAATATGATTTAATTAAAATTAATATATTAATTAAAAAAAAACATGATTTAATAGAGTCGAGAGACCTTTTATGTGGGACTTTTATTTAGGCATTTTGTATTTTCTGCACGTTTACGAATGCACTTTGTCCAGTAGATGGAGCAGTTACACAACAGATGGTTTTTAGAGCCATCAAGCTGGATATCGAGATACCAAGTATCAAGATAACGCTGAGAAATACTTAATTAAATTCTAAAAAAAATATTCTGTTCTCGTTTTGTTTCATATAGGGTTGTTTTGAGTTCAGCCTGTTCTTAAAAAAGTTAATTAATTTAGCCTGTTTATATAAAGATAATACACTGAGGTTCTATTTGCAATTAAAACAATTTAATTCATAACAAAAAAGCTCTCTCTCAGAATGTCTGTGATAAGCAAATAAAAATCATACACATTCACATTACATTACAGTCACTACATTCATCACTGGTTGAGTATGTCTGTTGCTACATGAGCACTGAGGTGGGAGTTTCTGCACGGCCCATGAGCCTCTCTGTCAACAGGGGTGGTGTGATTTTGCATTTCTCTCCACATGGGGTCCCTCAGTTCCAGAACCAGACAGAACAACAGCCGTAGTTCCCAGTGGCTTTTCAGATGTTTCCTTGCAGCAGTCCTTCTCCCAAGAATGCATTGTACTTTAGCCTTGGAACAGATCACAAAGTTTCTGAAGAGCTTTGCATCGTGGTGCAAGAAGAAATGTTACGTGACTGAGCTTTCACTGAGCTAGACGTGATCTTGAATACTAATGTCACCAGTAGTACTCATACTAAAACTTAATCCAAGTTTTGCGTAAAGACAGATTCCCTTCCTCAGCACTATCAGTGCCCTCTGAACTCAGTATTGCAGCTGTCATTCATCTCTCACAAGTGTGCAATTTTGCACTGATATTTGAAATAATTTTTTGTTCTTTGGATGTTTCATCTCACAGTTTCCAAGTTACAATGAGGCTGGTGCCATAGGGCCTTGCAAAACCATAATCCATAGTTGTTAATGTTACGCTATGAAAACAAAACAATTCTCAGAAAATAACGGTTTAAAGTTTATGTTCAATTTGAATGGGGAATTTTACTGTATGAAAAACTGCTGATTAATAGTTTGAGAGTTGAGCTGTTTCATAGTCTAGTTAGTAACTTTACAGAGAAGGCAATAACAGTGTGACTGATCTATTGATTACTTTGTTGGTGAAGATTCATTCAGTGAGAATGAATGATGGTCGGTATGTGATGATATCGAGATCAGCCAGTTTCGTTATTGATTAGTTCAAACAACCAAGTGATTGATTAAAATGATTGATTTTATCACACTGTGAAGTTCAGAATGTCAAATGTCTCGTTTGATGAGGGAGGTCATATCCGCCATTCAGTGAAGGATATCAGTAATACAACTGCTTTAAGTGCATTATTCGTGAGATTCAGTGGCATTTAGGTTGGCATTAGAGGTCTATGCTGCATTCACCTTCTAATTTACATCCTTAAAAAGACTAATTATGTAGAATCCATAAGCAATAAAAGCTTGTTTCAACAGTGTTCATCTTAAAGTGGAACCCATCACTGTGTTTTGCCAATTTGCCACAATAACACTGTTTCAGTCCCAGTGTGCTGCTGTATGAGTGTACGCACTGTGACCAATGAGCTTAAGAAACGTTTTCCCTTCTATCGACTGAACCGACGATGCCATTCATTTCTGAACTAATCATACTTTTGAGTCGGTTCTTTCTTTTTCGGCCAAAAACAAAACGGTGAATCGATTCGCATTCTTGGATGTCTTGACCATTGCATTGCATTTCTGTGGTTTTTAACGTATTAAACATAAACATTATAACCTTAAAACTTTAATCATTTGGTCTGAGGACTGTCTCAAGTCGTATAGAAGTGTGTAATAGTTACCAAAAAACATAATTCATAATTCCTGAATTCATACATATTATATTTTCTAATTAACAGTATTTATTATTAGTTTTATTATTGTAAAACTAATAATAATTATTATTGGTTAGATGCTGAGTGCAAAGATGTTATTTTATCTTTTATCAGCCACAACTTTGAAACCACCTGCCTAATACTGTGTAGGAAACAAGGGGTTCTGCCAAAACAGCTCGAGGCATGGACTCCACACGAGAGCGCTGAACATATCCTGTGGTCTCTGCCTCCAAGACATTTGGCAGCAGATCCTTTAAGTCCTGTACGAGGTGGGGCCTACATGGATTGGATTTGTTTGTCCAGCACTTCCTGTAGATGCTGAATCAGATTGAAATACGCAGAATTTGGTGACTAGAGAAACACATTGAACTCTTTGTTCCTCAAACCATTCCTGAACATTTTTCAAAACACTGCCTCCACTAGCTTGCCATCTTCCTCATTCTTCCTCATTCTTCCACTTTCTCATTTAAACAACACCCAGCCATCCACCTGATCTAAAAGAAAATGTGATTTATCAGACAAGGTAACCTTCTTCTATTCCTCCATTGTCCATTTCTGACGCTCACGTGTCCATTGTGGCACATGCTCACATGCCACTGGGGTATGCAGTCTCATATGCAGCAAACTGCCAAGTACTTTGTTCAGACACCTGAAGCAATTTGAGCTACAGTAGCTCTTCTCTGTGATAAGACCAGACAGGCTAGCCTTCGCTCACCAGGCTGAAATCAGCCTGCAATGCATCTGGTTGCCGTGACAACCTAATGTGTCTGTGCCTTTGAGTGACAGTGCGCCTCATCCAACTTTATCTAAATCCTGTCATTGACTGTCCAGCCCTAATAAGCTAATATGTTTGCAAAGTCTTTCTGTAATTACAATGCTCTCCAAAATTTATAATGAAAATTGTCATTTGTCTCACTGCCCAATTACAGTTAGTCTTACCTTACCTTATCTTACTTACGTCTACTGAGTGGCATGTTGGAGAGGGGGGTAGATCTTAAAAAAAAAAAAAAAAGTCAAATCCTGATTGGTTGTCCTAATGAGTGAACTGTACAATGGCAGTTTTTAACTTAACTGACAAATAGATAAATCAACTTGCAAATGTTTTTTTTTTTTAATTAATTAATTTAATTTTTTTAATGCAATTTAAAATATGCATGATTTTTGATGCACTGTTTTATTATTTTAAGCACATTTTAAAAAATGAACAATTTAAATGTCTATCATTTGTCATTAAAAAGTTATTTATTTCCATCTTATGTGTGAATTACTAAGCTGATCATTTATTCCTTCATTTCATTTTTAAGTGTCAACAGTCCTCAGTGTTAATGTGAAACAAGCAAACAAGTTATTTTAACCCTCCTCGCTGTTTTTCATTAAAATGAAAGTGTTATGTACAAAAAGCTTATAGACAACAAATGTAAGGTTCATTATTAATATTTCACTGATTGCTTTATGCAAAATAAATGTTTTGATACATACCATGTATAGATATGTAGTACAAATGACAAAAGAGTGAAATAAAAAATAATAAAAATGATAAAAAGCTTCCATATTATTTTTCCTCCAAGGTTAGTATCCCCTTTTAACAACACACCAATGTTTAAGCAAAATAATGCTACACTAACACTTACAGATTAACATAGCCTACAAATGAATGTCGTTTTATAAAGTTACACGAGAAATCATGATTGTTGACTTTTGCTGACAAATAAACAGGAATATCGGGTATCCAGGTAAAATGGAAAAAGAGGACACAGTTCATTTACATAGTTGCAATCAAAATGATTAAACACCCTTCACCTTGCAAGACATTCTGCTGCCATGAACAAAATTGTATGAAAACTATTTAATCGCATCAGTATTATATCATAGCAAGTTTATTAATACACATTTCATTTGAGTGATTCTGAATACACAAAATTGAAAAAAACCTTTTTTTATATATATTTCTATATATATACAGGTGCTGGTCATATAATTAGAATATCATCAAAAAGTTGATTTATTTCACTAATTCCATTCAAAAAGTGAAACTTGTATATTATATTCATTCATTACACACAAACTGATATATTTCAAATGTTTATTTCTTTTAATTTTGATGATTAGAGCTTACAGCTCATGAAAGTCAAAAATCAGTATATCAAAATATTAGAATATTTACATTTGAGTTTGAATAAATGACCATCCCTACAGTATAAATTCTGGGTATCTCTTGTTCTTTGAAACCACAATAATGGGGAAGACTGCTGACTTGGCAATGATCCAGAAGACGAACACTGACACCCTCCACAAAGAGGGTAAGTCACAGAAGGTCATTACTGAAAGGTGTGGCTGTTTACAGAGTGCTGTATCAAAGCATATTAAATGCAAAGTTGACTGGAATGAAGAATTTGGGTATGAAAAGGTGCAAGCAACAGGGATGACCGCAAGCTTGAGAATACAGTCAAGCAAAGCCGATTTAAACACTTGTGAGAGCTTCACAAGGAGAGAACTGAAGCTGGAGTCAGTGCATCAAGAGTCACCACGCTCAGACGTCTTCAGGAAAAGGGGTACCAAGCCACTTCTGAACCAGAGACACCGTCAGAAGCATCTTACCTGGGCTGTGGAGAAAAAGAACTGGACTGTTGCTCAGTGGTCCAAAGTCCTCTTTTCAGATGAAAATAAATTTTACATTTAATTTGGAAATCAAGGTCCCAGAGTCTGAAGGAAGAGTGGAGAGGCACAGAATCCATGTTGCTTGAAGTCCAGTGTGAAGTTTCCACAGTCAGTGATGATTTGGGCTGCCATGTCATCTGCTGGTGTTGGTCCACTGTGTTTTCTGATGTCCACAGTCAACGCAGCCATCTACCGGGAAATTTTAGAGCACTTCATGCTTCCTTCTGTTGACAAGCTTTATGGAGATGCTGATTTCATTTTCCAGCAGGACTTGGCACCTGCCCACACTGCCAAAGGTACCAAAAGCTGGTTCAATGACCATAGTGTTACTGTGCTTGATTGGCCAGCAAACTCGCCTGACCTGAACCCCATAGAGAATCTTGTCAAGAGGAAGATGAGAGACACCAGACCCAACAATGCAGAAGAGCTGAAGGCCACTATCAGAGCAACCTGGGCTCTCATAACACCTGAGCAGTGCCACAGACTGATGGACTCCATGCCACGCCGCATTGCTGCAGTAATTCAGGCAAAAGGAGCTCCAACTAAGTATTGAGTGCTGTACATGCTCATACTTTTCATTTTCATACTTTTCAGTTGGCCAAGATTTCTAAAAATCCTTTCTTTGTATTGGTCTTAAGTAATATTCTAATTTTCTGAGATACTGAATTTGGGATTTTCCTTAGTTGTCAGTTATAATCATCAAAATTAAAAGAAATAAACATTTGAAATATATCAGTCTGTGTGTAATGAATGAATATAATATACAAGTTTCACTTTTTGAATGGAATTAGTGAAATAAATCAACTTTTTGATGATATTCTAATTATATGACCAGCACCTGTATATATATATATATATATATTCATATACAAAATTAATTATTCTGAGTACATAAAGTTCTTTTTTTTTTAAAACAAGCATGTACAAAATTTTATTCTCAAATATATAATTGCCTCTAAGTGCTTATATAAATTGCTTTTAAGTGATGTTACATAATTTTTTTTATTATTTACATTGTATTTCCATATGTGGTCACCATATAAGCAGTAATACTGCCAGATGCAGATATCACTGCCTCAAACCAAGGCGCCAGAATCTACCAGGGTTTGGCAGCCTCGCAGGATGCAAAGGCATTGAGGGACCACCCAGACACCAGATGCTAAGCTGAGGGGTGGAGAGGCCTAGACCGGACACTCAGTGACAGCCGTGGCAGGAGAGGCTTTCATAAGAACCTCTGGGACGGCCAAAAGAGGAATTCTGGGACTCTGACCATGATGTGTAGCTCTGTCATACAGACGACTGTGAGAGGGACTCATTGCACTGTCCCTAGGCAAGTAATATCGGCAGGCACTAACATTCCTGCCATAAGCCACGGTGCCAGATGCTACCAAGGCTCGTCAGCCCTGCAAGATGCTAAGGCACGGAGGGATCGGCACTCATGTCAGGCCACCAGATGCTAAACTGACTTGAGGATCTCTGGAACTGTGGCAGTAAATACTGCAAATAATATTTACATTTCATTTGCACTATTTACATTTTCCTCTTTACGTCTTACTCGGCGACCTGGAAGAAAAAGGATTATTGGTTATATATATACATTACAATTAGAAGAAATATGACTAAAGATTTCTCCTTATGTCACAATAAACAAACAACATATAAAAATAAATGCCATCATTCTTAAAGAACAACATTTTTTATTTCTTAAACAATAATGTGAATATATCTTAAATCTTAAATCATTGTAGCTCAGTACCTTAAACCATTCGTGTAGCAGGATTTCCCTCAAGTCAATCCGCTGGCTTGGGTTTTGCTGCAGGAGAGACTGAACCAGGTGGCAGCAATCTGTGCAAAAACGATGAAAGAGAGGAAGAGGCAAGAAAGTCAGATTATTACTTTAAACATACACCAGCTGACTTTGTATTAAGGTATGAGATTTGACTATTCTATACTGTACAGTCAGAAAATCAGGTATAATTCCTGTACTATCCACATTATCTAACTTATATAAAGCCACTTGGCTTGGACGTTACTTTTCCCTCCTTGTTTAGTGTGATTTTCATTAGTTGATCTTTGTTGTAATGAATGGCATCTTACCGTTCGACAAGCCAGGCTCAGACCAGATGTTGTGTTCAATCGTGTGTAGGTCTCTGGGTTGTGGATAGCGTCCACATACCATGATGAATAACAGCACTCCCAGAGACCACACAGTAGCTGGTCTCCCGTGGTACTTGCGCCTCACATAGTACTCCGGAGGGAAGTACTTTCGTGTGCCTGAGGAAAATAGATTTTGCCTGATGGGTAAGCTTGAAATGCTACAGCATGTTTACTAATATTTGAAACATGCTAAAAATATATGGTGTTATTTAATTTTTTTTTTTTAATTCCCAAACTACAGGTTTGATGCATGATACATACCATAGAAACTTTTATAGCCAGAGTCTTTCAGGAGATCCCCGCACCCGAAGTCGATCAGCTTGACCTCGAGGGTTTCGGGGTTCATCAGCAGGTTCTCCAGCTTAATGTCACGGTGAAACACTCCTCGTTGACAGCAGATGTGAGCGGCCATCGTTGCTTGTGCCATGATGAACCGTGCTGTTTCCTCCTTGAGGATGCCATCGTGACGTCTCAAGTAGTTCCACAGATCTTCGCAGGGCGAGGGACGCTCCATGACCATGATGTAATATTCAGGCTGGTCCTGCCAGTCCAGCAGCTGAATGATCTCTGGAGCTTTGGGCTCCCTGTTGACCAGGATTAACAGGCCGACCTCTAATGGAAGGGGTGTGGGATGACCAGGCTAGAAGAAAGATCACTGTTAGATGTAGGTGCTTCCCAAATAAGGACTTTTGTTGACAAATTGTTGTCAGTGTGATTGCATTGAAAAAAAAAAACCCAGCAAGCATTGCCTACTTACAATGTTGATGTATTTCATGTTCTTTGGCTTTCTGGCAATTTTCACTGCCACCTGTACAACAAAACGTAACATTGAATACAGTTACATTTACAACATGACGAGTGCACTAAATGCACTAATTAAGACAGAACATTGCAGTTAAATATTGTAAGAACATGACAAAACCTCAAGGCCATCCTCCAAGCGTTTCCCTTCATAGACGGAGCCGAATCCTCCCTCACCAAGCTTTCTGCCGATTTCATAACGGCTCAGAATGTCATCTGTTCAAAGATTAATAATTGTATTTGACATGAAATGTCAAGCATCAACCACAGTGTGTGTAATGTTTGAGTTTATGGCAGTAAACTCACCTACAGTCGTCAAGTCCACTCTGCTGTTGTGAACTGATTCTGGACTGGCTGGACTTTGGTGGACTGGAGCTGGAGGTCTTTGAACCTGCTGATCTGCAGGAGGAAGGACTTGACCACTGCAAAGAGGTTCCTGAAGACCATGATCCTCTTGAGACAAGGCAATAGACTGTAGAGAATGATCTAAAGAGGGGAATATCAAACAAAAGCGTATTTTAAACAAATAATATTAAAATATTGCATACTTATATAATAAAGATTCTTCAAATATTTTACATATCTAAAATTGGAACTTCTTCAAACCATGTTTCATCTGTTTAAAGATTTATGTGCTGTAATAAAAATCTTATCATGACTTCAAACATATCAGATTTTTGGATTTTCATATAATGCATGATGGTGTAGATTTGTAACATATTGTAATTTATGGCATTTCAACCTAGGGAACAGAAAATTTCCCCTAATTAATTCAATTCTCATTAATGGATACTCATGTCTAGCTGACAGTTATATTGACTTTTTGATTTACAGAGCTCTAGTAAACAGAAAACAGTTGACCTACACATTGTCAAATGGTCATTTGGTTTACCTTCAGCGTGTCTCTCATGTGTCGATGTGTGGTCTGAGCTGCTGCTGCTGCTCCACTTAATGGATTTGAGAGAGAGCAGCTTCTGAAAACTATCAGTCCTCCTCCTCTTTCTCACAGGCATCTCATATTCCTCAGCAGCACTAATGGGCAGATGTTGCTCAGCCGCATTGGTGCTGGATGTTGGAGATGAGATGTTGTACACCTGAGCACTGAGGGAACTTCGTTTTCTCTTTTGGCCAGCTGTAAAAGAGGTTCTTTTGTTTTCATCTTTGTTTAAAGATGTATGATATGTCATGAAATAAAAATGTGAATATGGCCTTGATCAGACTTTTGTATTTTGATGTAATGTGTGATGATGGTGTGGATTTGTATGTAACATATTGATAATTAATGGCACTTCATCATCCTACAGAACAGAGCAATTCCTCTAATCAGTTTATTCCATTAATAGCTTCTCATAGAAATGGATGAAACTTATGCAGACTTTATGAAACACATTCTCAAATGGTCTTTTTTGTTGTTGTTGTTTTTTACCCTCAGCGTGTCTCTTATATATTGATGCCTGGTCTGAGCTGCTGCTGCTGCTCCACTTAATGGATTTGAGCGAGAGACTCTCCGTCCTCCTCCTCTTTCTCACAGGCATCTCATTTTCCTCAGCAGCAGTAACGGACAGATGTTTCTCGGCCGCGGTGATGCTGGATGTTGGGGATGTACTCTGATGGAAATCGTACACCTGAGCGCTAGAACTCTGCTTTCTCTTCAGTGCCATGATAACAGTTTTTCACTTGGACAAGTAACTCTGTAAACTCACACCTCAGTGTATTCTAACACGTATGACTTAATTAAAGCAGCGCACACGAACGTTCCATTTCTTTGTTACGTCATCAAATGATTGAGAGACGCTTTGGAATGCGCGTGACACCGAACTCTGGGCATGTCCCTTGGGCATTCGAGAGCGCGTGCACGCGGCAGGAGATAAGTGCGTGAAACTGTCTCAGGTCAAGTGTAAAGTGTTAAACATTTTATTGGTGCAGAGTATGTGTATGTGTAAAACTATGCGCAAGTGCACCTAGGGCAAAAGCTGATGTTGATTTGTTGATTTAATTTAGTTAATAGAAGTTAATTGATAAAGAAAATCTATTTAGCCTATGACATTATTTTTGACAGTAGCCTATCCTCATTTTACAGAATTTTTACACAAGTGCCTAAAACTTTTAACAGTAGCTGTAGCTTTGCAGGAAGGTTTCTTGAAGCATCTTAGAGACGTTGCCACAGTTCTTCTGGATTTAGGTTGTCTCAGTTTGTTCTGTTTCTTCATGTCATTCCAGACAGACTGGATGATGATCAGATCAGATCTCTGTGTGGAGCACTGGCTGTTGTCAGACAAAAATCTCACTGGTTATTATAATTAATGGCAAAAATAATTTTGGGAAATGTAAACTGATATTTCCTACTGACAGGCTACAAAAGATAGAAATAACTGACTTAAAACAATTTTTTTTTTTTTTTTTTTAGCTGGTGAAAATACTAGAGTTCTAATAATTTTGGCCACCATTGTATATGCCATTTCTTCCCATAAAGATAGACAGAAATGTCTGAAAAATGACTTCTGCTGATTTGGTTCTACCAATTCACTCATTTTTTTTCTCTGTCTTTCTCCAGTTTTAGCAAGAGATGTTCCTCCACTGCTTCCTTCTGGAAGTGCACCATTCAGGGAAGAGAGAGGGACCAATAAGACATCTCTCTCTCTCACACACACACACACACACACACACACACACACACACATACACACACACACACATTTGTACATGCCATACATTTTTTGCCTGCAAACGCACAAATAAATATAACTGGATGACATCCTTAATATTAGGACAATAAGTATGCAAAGTCATATTTACAGAAGGAAACTTGGAGTTCAGTTGTGAAGTTGGAGGTGTTTATGAAGGACATAAAAGAAGGAAAAAGTATCAGTTTACGATTTTGAACATAAAAATACAAATAAATCACTTTTAAATTTATTTTTAAATTTATTTATTTTTTACAATCACAAAGTTCTGTGTATTGATACTTTCTCAAAACTGTTCACAGAACAGCAGTCTATGTGGGTTAACCTGTGGATCATTTATCACTGCTTTGGCACAAAATGTATTCAATGACTGCATCTCTAAAATTACATGAATCCAACAGGCAATTTGCACATTTATACTATTTTCAAAACCTGTTCAAAACCTAGCATTGTACAAACCTGAATAAAACAACAGTTTGCTAAATGTGCAGACAGTAATACCAAAATGAAATATAGCCTATTCTAAATCTAAAAATGAAATACTAGCAAAACAATTAGATGTAGTTGATGTATAGTCTTTCAGTTTTATTACCATCTGTACAGAAAGGGACACCTATTAATAATTTGTAATGTAAACATGACCATGCAACATACACTGCAGTGAATTCTAACAGTAGAAAATGTCATTTGTGTTTTTTAAAGAAATTTAACAAAAGAAAGCATTGTATAATGCCACCTGTTATTAGTTAGTTAGTGAGTGTGTGTGTGTAGGTCATTCATTGTTAGTAATTGACAGAGTACTTGTTGGGTGACTAGCTTTGCGATTATTATGGAAGAATGCGTTGATTTGAAACCTGCATTAATTGTTTTGTTAGTTTTAGTAGGCTACATTTTGAATATGCAATTAACTGCTGTGCCAAGCTGGAAGTTGGTTGAGTTTTGAAATAGTGACCTAACTATTAAAAAAATGTGACCTAAGTGATTGTAAAAATCTGCAATAAACATTTAAAGCTGTTTGTTTTAATCATGCTTTAAAATGTAACTAAATAAAACGACGAAACAGTCCATTAATAAATAATTTAGCAGCAAAATTTAGCTGTACAATGCTTTTTTGTCCACGTACTAATTGCTTTTCTTTGTCGTTTTGTCATGCAATTAAAAACACCTTTTATTTCTCGCTTCCAACGGTATAAACACCGGAACGTGACTTTTCCAGAAGTTTCCTAGCAACCACAGACGCCGAGGTGTCACCGTCGGTGGAGGTTTTACTCCAGCTCTCCAGAGACAGAAGTGCAACAGTTGTAATGGACGTATTATCTGAAGCGAAGTCTAAACCGCTTTCCACGCTGTCAGTATTCAGCTTTATACCGCCCAGAAGGACAGAGCCCAAAGAAATGCGATATTTCAACTGCAGCCCCAAGGTAAGAGGCATTGTTCATTCAAGTCCTCCTGCTGTCACTACGTTTATCACTTAAAACTCATGTTTGTTTATCAAAATGCCATATTAAACGCCACTTTATGCTTTAAAATGGCTTGAATGTAACTCTACACCCCTAACTCATTTACTATACGCGGTTGAATATGCAAATTAGCCCCGCCTCCATTCAATCAAATCAGCGGACCGACTCACTCGATTAATAAACACTTCACAAAGACAAGTGTCAGTTTAAGATTAAACTGATTTCTATTAGTAGAGAAAGAGCGAATTATACATGGTTGTGGATAAGTCACTTTACAAGAATATGTATTTTATGTACAACGTAACGGTATTGATATCGTTAGCATTCGACTTTAATACGTTACTAAACAACTAATTATGTGTTGCTTAATTTACACAAACCATGTTCCAATAATATGCTAATGATATGAAAAGCCCTGCAACTTTACACACGTTTCAATGGTAAAATGTTTCAAACCACATTTCTAAGACCGTTTTACTGGAATGGTTCTTCTTCTTTAGGCATATTAAACAACATAAACAACGTTAAAAACTTAATTTTCACCACAGGGAGTTTTTTCATTAGATATAAAATATTAATCTTTGTGGCATTTGCAAACAAATGTTCAATATGCACAATAAATGTATCCATTGTAGGCCTATAGTTAAAATGTAGTTTTACAATTTAAGATTTTTTTTGTATTTATATTTTTATAAATGCTACTAATGACATTTATATATATTTTAAGGTCTAAACATCCTTTAGGTGCACCGTAGATCAAAATACTGATATCATTGGACCAAATACGTTTTGGTACACATTTTCTAAAGCCAAATTTGTCCCTTTGTCTCATACTATAGGCCCCAGAGAGGTCTCTGTATGACTGCTTACATCAGAGCACTGAGGACTATGATAACAAACTCCACCGTGATGACAGAAAACATGCCAAATCCCGGGGCCTGGACATCTTCAGTGAGGTGCGCTTTTTCTCAAAACTCCACAGAGATCCATCCATGTCAGCTCGGCAGTCCATGCACTGTGTGTTGTTCTTTTTTTTTTTTGAACAATGCTCTCTAGAGGAACTAGATCCCAATACATTTCGTCTAAACTTCCCATCTTAGGAATCATCTAGACCAGCACCTGTTCTGTCCTCATCTGTGTATGGCCGATCTTCACCGCTGCAGCACGACTCAGGGAGGAGCTTTGCTCGTGTTGCTCACATTCGTTCTGATTTCTACAATAAGAATGGGATCACCTGGACCGTGGAGGAAGGCTATGGATCTGTGACACCTGTCTAAATGTGTCTCTTACATCTGGTCGCATCTGTCACTGCACATTACAGTCAATGTCAAAACAAATGTCTGATGCTACAAGCAGAGCAGATTGTTACTAACATCCATACAATATAATATGTATTAATCACATGAATGTTTTTGATGTTACAGGGTGAATAAAAAAAACAATCTGTCAACATGCTCATGTCATAATTCATGCCTAAAAAAGAGAATAAATGTGCTGCAATATTAATTTATTAATATTATAAAATAATTGATATTATGTGTATATGTATTATGTGTATATAAATACACACGCATGCATGTATATAAGAAAAATGTTATATTTATATATAAAATATTAATATTTAAATATATACATGTATGTGTGTATTTATATATACATAATAAATATACACAGTACATTTTTCCAATGACTAGTTTCTATAATTTTTTTTTTAATGCGGATTTAAGACTTTCATATGAAGCCTATTTAAAATTCATAGACAGAGACTTTCACATTTATATATAAATTTTAATGGATAACAAAATGATAGCATCAAAACATGGCCACCTTTGTTAATTGTCTTTATTTTACAAAATCTCTGCTGCTTTAAATTATGGATTGAGCAACACACAATTACAAGTCTGGGTTACACAGAGCCTCTGAGCCATCCATTACTTATAAAGCAATGCAAATAATCTAGTGTATGTGGTGCAAACAGAACGCTGTAGAGCTCCACTACAATAGGCCAACGTTATATTGAACTGTACATGTTTTAATCAGGTCAATGACTGACTGGTGTGTGACTGAGGTTTAAGGCATTACATTCCCTTGTGATAAGGATCGTGTCATCTCAGTGTGAACGAAGAAGGTTTTGAGCTCCCCTTTGCCCTTCACGTTGATGATCCCTCGACAGGAACACATGTAGCCCAACATCTGCAAAATCCGACTCGTCTCCTCGGTGACCTGTGGAAGGAAGCACACTAGATGTGATCCACTGAAAAACCCATAAATAATTCAGCAGGCATGCGAAGTAAGTAGGTCAGAACAAGGATCGACCTGTATTTTCCCAAGCACCCCTGTGCTTTCCATCCTACTGGCTACATTCACAGTGTTCCCCCAGATATCGTACTGTGGTTTCTGTGCTCCGATTACTCCTGCAATTACTGGGCCGTGGTTTATTCCTGGCGAGAGAAAAGCCGGAAACATTTCACACATTTTGAATCTGTTATAAAGTCTGTACCACAAGGCTATTACGAGACTCTCTGCCAAATAGGAAAGGCAAACAAAATGTTGCTGGGTGTAAAAGTGCTGACGGGCTCTGCTTACCCACTCGCAGCTTGAAGTCATTAAAGGAATGTTTGTTGATGACGTCAAGCTTCCCCACCAAAGCAAACGCAAACTCCACCATTGTTCCAATGTGCATGTACTGCCGGTCGTGGTCCTTCAGAATATGAACAGGGCACTATCAATGCACAAATTTCAGTGTTGACTACACCCTGAGCAGTGATGGGCTAGTTACTCAAAGAATGTAATATATTACTCATTATTAGTTACACTAGTAACACTTAATAGTGATTGATAGTGGCATTCAAGTAGAAGTGTTGTATTCATCTCATTAATGTGTAGCTTGAAGCTAATTGTAATTTCTCCGTTACCCATATATGATTATATGACATTATGTATTTTATCAAATCACACAAGTTTGTAAGAAACTCTTTAATTTTCTGAGATGTTTAATTATAGTAATATAATGTACCACATGCTGACCAGAGGGATGTGGGTGGGATGTAATGCCAGAGTAAAGTAAAGCCACAACTTTAAACTCAACAGTGTTCAGATCATCTTTTTTTCCTGACAAAATCAATATAATGCAATATTTCTATCTGCTGAATGTAAGCTTTTCCATATTCCAAGCTTGCCTGCAGCACTGGGGACATCACATGCATGTGCGAGTCGTGTAAATTATAAAAATAAATCTAGGAATTATTTGATTGTTGGATTTTAAATCCACGGGGTTGAGGCATCAAAAGTAACTAACTAAGCTGTTTTATAGATGGTAACTGTAATATTATTAGTAATTAGTTACGCTACTAGTTACTGCAAAAAGTAATATTATTACATTAACTAAATTACTAGTAACTAGTTATTGCCCAACACTGACCCTGAGACTCTCAAGCAAGAAGCACAAATCAAGCTCTCAGCACCACAGGCAGGTCCTACAATAGGTCTAATGAGACTCAATCCAGTGTAATCCTTATGAGAATTATAATTTAGGACTGAACACAAGAGCTCAAATTTGTACCTGTGCGTACTCTGGTCCAGAGGTCACATTCAGCCCCGTTGCAGCCATGTATGTGCTGCCAATCGTTTTGATCTTCTCCACGCCACTGAATTTGGGTTTTGACAGCAACTGTTGTAAACAAAATAATTAAGAAGAGATGTTCATGTATTTGATCTCGGCAGACTAGATCTGATGTTGCTTCAGCTGCATAGCAAGTATAGACTTCATACTGCCCATTCTACACTCTTTATTGGCATCAGTGGTTTTCTGAAGAACCTTTAAAGGGTAAGTTCACCAAAAATTTTAATTCTGTTATTAATTACTCACCCTCGTGTCATTTCAAACTCGTAGGACTTTCGTTCATCTTCACAACACAAGTGAAGATATTTTTGATGAAATCCGAGAGCTTTCTGACCCTCCATACACAGCAAGGGAACTACCACGTTCAAGGTCCAGAAAGGTACCAAGAATATCGACAAAATAGTCCATGTGACATCAGTGTTTCAACCGTAATTTTATGAAGCTACGAGAATAATTTTTGTGTGCAAAAAAACAAAAATTATGACTTCATTCAACAATTCTTCTCCCCTGAGTCACCCTCGGCCTTCATTATGGAGAGTATCATGACGCATGCGTGTGCTTTCCTCTCTGCGTAATCTACATCCACAGCAGCGAGAATTGTTAAACAAAGTCGTTATTTTAGTTTTTTTGTGCACAAAAACTATTCTCATGGCTTCATAAAATTACAATTGAACCACTGATGTCACATGGACCATTTTAGATGTTCTTGGTACCTTTCTGGGTTATGAACATAGTAGGACCCTTACTCTCTATGGAGGATCAGAAAGTATCAAAAATATCTTAATTTGTGTTCTGAAGATGAACGAAAGTCTTATGGGTTTAGAACGACATGAGGGTGAGTAATTAATGACAGAATTTAAAATTTTGGGTGAATTTTCCCTTTAACATCCATGGAACCTTATAACTATGCAGAAGGTTCTTTATAGTGGAAAAAAGTTCTTCAGATCATTACAATGTTCTTCACACAAAGAACAAATGGCTTTTTTAAAAGGGACTAGGATGCAAAATTACTTTTACTTGGTGTTTGCATATAAATGTGTCTTAGCAGTGTGTGGACACAACCACCCCACAAAGATAAAAATCCATTCACTTCTTCTTTTTTTAATCCCCCAAAAACCTAAACAGTCTCAATGATCAAGCCCACGACTGCTGACGGACTGTCCCGTATTAGCATATTTCCGCCCTCAGCCAGTTGTAAGTTGTCCGCCATTTTCTCCGTGCTCAAGCAGCTGTAGCAACGACAACGTTTCGTAAGCAATGCAGGTGTTTTGTAGTTGGATGTAAAAGTGAACAAAACGGTCTTCATTTTCTCCCGACATCAGAGCCACTGAGGAAGCACCAAATACACAAAAAAACAGAAGAGAGGGGTGGGGTGAGCACTAGCTCATTATCATTTAAAGAGACATGCACCGAAATGGGTCACTGTGAACAGAGCTGTTTTTGACAAGGTAAAAAGGGTGTTGATTTACATGACCATTAAGGAATTTTAACCAAAGTATATTGCAGACATTTCATGAAGACCCTAAACAATCATACCAACTTGTGGAAAATGGGAATCCGTTGGCCCAAAATGGTTCTTCTACGGCACTGCTGTGAAAACACCCCTTTGTAACCTTTATTTATAAGAGCGTAGGCACACAGACACTGCTGTGAGCACATAATATAAGCTGCAGCTGCAAAAATATGCATACATAAATCCCGTACAAGAACTAGACAGGTGGTGCTAGGGGAGGTGGAGGTACCATCTTACAGCGAACACCGAACCAAACTATTTAAATGTTAAACAAGCAATCTTATTGGCTGCAGAATCAGCAGAGGCCAATCAGCTTGTGCCATATACCAAATGATGTAATTGCTAGGACTTGCTTGATCAGCTTGCTCTGTCTAGATTTGTATCTGCAGCCTTTAAAAAGAATCAAAAGAACATGAAAACTAGTATGATTTCATTTATATAAGTAAAACTCTGTGGCCGTTATTTGATCCTTTATAAAAACCTGCCCCCATTTTTACTGTTACTATGTCAAGCTTTTAAACTAGAACTTAGTTCTGCTATTAAAGTAAGTATTACATAATTGCTCTTATCTCAAAAGCCAGACTTTTGACTAGTCTGATCCACTTTTCTGCTTATTCTAGCCAAGAACCTCCCACCTAAACTGGAAGAGACCGTCTAAACGTCATGTAAAGAAGCCAGAGTTCATTTTATTTTTATGTGCCATTTATGGGTGGATTTATCTGAAACTGCTGATAACACAAAGACTATTTTTTCAAAGGCATATTTTTTCTCAACTTTTAACATAAAGTGCTATTTTTAGACCATTTATGAAATATTCTGTTTAAAACTATCCAAAGGACCTAAGCAGGCATACATTACATAATATCAGTTGCTTCTCTGGCAGTATGTCAGTAACATTTTTAAGACAGGGCTTAGGGGAAGGATCAAGTTATCGCAGATGGCATTTATATCTTCACAAGTACTTTAGTGTAGCTTTCCACAGCATCTCAAATCAACATAGTGAAAGTTGAAAGTGAAAAAAAGAGCATAGGGTTGTGTCTGAGTTTACCTCATCAAAATCTGCTATAATCTCATTAAGGAGCCTGAGACACTCCAATCCCTCCTTATTAACGTCAGATTCTGTGTAAAATTCCTTGAAGTCTGGGATGGAGGCGAACATCACACACACCAGATCGTACGACTGATGGTAAAGATCCTGTCGAAAATACAGCATACAAAAATATATCTGATGATAAAGACACAAATAGAAGCATTTCAACTGGTGTTTTCAGAAATTTGGACGCCACTCACTTCATTTTTCCAGTTTCGCCCCAGAAAATGTTCTGCCACATGGGCAGGAAGTACATTCTCCAAAAGCACCCGGTTAAGGTTCTCCATGGTCTCAATCTCCTCACACTCCTTCTTAAACTTGTTCCTCCACAGGAAGTCTAACCTACAGTAATATTCATTCTGTTACAAGAGGACACAGAGGTAAAGAGATGGTACACATCTGATCACCGTATGTGGCTTTCAAGATGACAAAGAAACAGAATCAAAAGCACACAAGGACAGTTCATCTTATATTTTTATGGATTTTTCTTGCATAAAGGGCTGCTATCATGAAAAATTGCTTCAATTTTCTCTGAGTTGTAGCTTTGTGTTCCAGCAGACATTCATCATGAAAAAGATTTCTTGAATCAGTGGAAATGGCACCTTGAAAGGCATTAAGTATGCACTGATAGTCTTTCTCACTCAGTCTATATTTGCTTTTGCTTATTTTTGTCTGGTTCATTGCTTTGGAGAAAAATCAGTCTTTGGCTTACCTATCACCTGATCAACCCGAACACTGCATTACTTATAAATGAATTCACCTAACTGCACATTTCAAATACAGAGTTCATCAGACAGGCCTATTATCTAGGGACAAATAGCCTCTTGCAACAGAATTAAAAGCACACAGTGAAAAGATCAAGTCTGACCCACGGCCGACCTGTAGAGATACTGAAAAGGTTTCAATACAGACTGAAAAACATACAATTCTCTCCATATTGTACTTTGGAAAAACAATTTCTTATAGTGGTATTTATTAAATGCTTTTTTGCAGGAAAACTTTATGGTATTGTGCAGCCAGAGGCCGATGAGTGCTGATAATAACTGAAGCAAAAGAAATTGGAAACATAATTGTGCTGCCACAAAACTTTGAGCTTCATTGTAAAATGACTTTTGAAAAGTTCACATTTCAAGGTGAGATGTGACTGTTTCTAGATTAGACTAACGTCTATTATTAAAATCTCATTGGATTAACATTCAGGGATCTTTTACAATTGAATCAACTGAATAACTTTAATTAAAGGAAAGTACCACTTAAATTAAGCTCATTCTGCCAAATACCACACAATAATGATGCACTTACAATGGTAGTGCATTCTGGAGATGTAAAAAGTAGAAATGTGATGCTTTTATTTTTGTTCAAAGGCTTTTATTAACTCATCCATAAAAATGTGCTGAGCAAATTAGTTTTAAATTGTCATTTCAGTGGTGAAACTAAAACTTCATGCATCACGGCTGTAATTCCTGTGGGTGGATTTTTCTCTCCAAGTACCTCCAAGAGCTCCAAATTAAAGTGAATCTTAAAGGAATAGTTCACACCAGAATGAAAATGGACTCACCCTCAGGTCAAGCAAGATGTGGATGAGTTTGCTTCTTCATGGGAAGAGATTTATAGAAATTTAGCATTACGTCACTTGCTCACCAATGAATCCTCTGCAGTGAATGGGTGCCGTCAGAATGAAAGTTCAAACAGCTGATAAAAACATCACAATAATCCACACCACTCAGTCCATCAGTTAACATCTTTTGAAGTGAAAAGATCCATGTTTGTAAGGTCTTTAGAAATTAAAAGCTGCATGGTTATAATAAACAAATCCAAAAATCAGGCATTATCACTTCAGGCCAAAATACCAGTCCATAATCCATAATAACGCTTCCTCCAGTGAAAAAGTCCATCCTCTGTTGTTCTCTCACATTTAGAGTTGTTTTGGACTGTTTTTGCTTATCTGTGCTTGATCTGTGCATATTTCTCTCATGATTCAGACAAGATGACTTTTTCACTGGAGAAAACAATATTATGGACAGAGGACTGTTAAAAACATCTTAATGATGAATTTGTTTCTTACAAACATGGAGTTTTCACTTCAAAAGAAGTTAGTTGATGGACTGGAGTGGTGTGGAGTGGTGTGGATTACTTGTAGATTATTGTAATGTTTTCAGCTGTTTGGATTCTCTTTCTGATGGCACCCATTCATTGCAGTGAATCCATTGGTGAGCTATTGATGTAATGCTAAATTTCTCCAAATCTGTTCTGATGAAGAAACAAACTCATCTACATCTTGGATGGCCTGAGGATGAATACATTTTCAGAAAATTTTCATTTTGGGGTGCACTATTCCTCTGAATTGTCACATATGGATCAGTGGATCTCACTACAAATAATTCAGCACAACTCTTTAGATGAACCCCTCAATAACAAAGAGCAAGTATAATAGCAGTGTTAAAGCTAAAGATTTCAGACTGAAAGAGACTCACCTGTCTGGCCAGCACAAGCAAAGTGACGAAGAAAATGAACAATGACACAGAGCCCATGGTCTTCAAATCTTTAAGAACACCCGGCCTGAGGGGGAACAGACAGAAACATACATTTTAAAAGTCAACAGGACATAAAAATGAAAAAAGTATTGTGTCGAGAGTAGGATATGGGCTATATGGACTTTTCAGCAACACTGTGTCGGCCTAACCATATTCAGATTTATTATGTCATAGGCATGTTGTATAGGCATAAACTGTCATAATGTTGCACGGACAGTTGTAGTGGCCAATTTGACCCATTGCTTAATCCATTCAGAAATGCTTAATGAAGGCAAGGAAAGCTGAAAAACAATAAAAGAAACAAAGAAACAACAATAATACCACAGGGAAAAATAATTATGAGAGAAATGCAATGTTGTTTTAAAAATGTTTTTTTTGTCCTACACTGTCAAGTCCTCCGAAAAGACTAATCCAAACAAAGCCTGCCATCTCAGCAGCAGCACCTGTCACTCATAATCCCTGGAGAGACCTAGTTACCAGATGTATCTATGTGGTGCAGTTCTTCATTCTTTTACTCACTGTGTGTGTGCGCAATGGAAATATTAAAGAAGTGTCATCTACAAATAAATAAAACTACAGATTTTTTGTGACAACTTTTTGGGGGAGCATATGGGAGTCCAGTACCGGTTTGGTTGCTTGGTCTTGTAGAGGGCCATGCTGTAATCATCCAGTATGGAGGCGTGGGTCTGAAGAATGATGATATTATAACCCACTACAGCAGCAAGCATAATTATCATCTTCAGCTCATAGTTTATCCTCAGGAACACGGAGCATGAGATCAATCCCAGAATGCAGCTGTAAATGAAATACTGCCGGGGCAGAGACAGCCAGTCAGATTCACATCTGTACATTCATCAGGGTCAATCAGTATCAATGAAAAGAGAACTATGAAGCTTGGATTTAAATGTTAAGTATTTAATAACAGAAGCCTGAAATATTACAAAATAGATGTTACTAAGAATTGAAAAAAAGTCATATACACCAAGAGTCTTTTTTTCCTAACCAATGTACTGTATCATTCTAGGAAAACGCTTGAGGATGTTTTTGTCCACCATCTTGATATCTGTAGAGATCTAGAGATATACATTCATATACAGCTCTCAGTGCATAACCACATTTTCCGGTATATTTTTCAGCTGTGAAATGTCACTACAAAGTCGCTCACACACAGCATAAAGTGACTTATTATATACTGATGCAAGCGTGGGACAAATTGGTTTATCTCATGACACTCATAATTCACTGCAAGTCTGTTCTGTCAAAGACGGATACAAAGAATTTTTTTGAAAACAACATCTCAACAGAAGATTTACAATACGTTTTCATGTAGGTCTGTAAATAAAAGGTTATTCAGTTCACTCTTTTCTGAGAAGCAAATTACCGAGATTTGTGGGCAAAAGGCATGAGATAAGATTTGTTGCAACTTACTGGCAAGTAGAACTTGTTGTTTGAGGAGTCTGTGTTTTGACCATATGAACCATCCATACTGCTGTTGGAAATGTTGAGTGGAGGTGATGCTACCATCCTGTCTCCGCCTAAGAAGAACTTAAAACCCAACAGATGGAGAAAACAAAATTTAGAGCATTACAGCAGAAAGACACCATCATTCTTAGCTAAATACATCTGTTGCATTTTGTAACAAATATGTTTCATAGAAGTTCATAACACTTTTTTTTTTTACACAAGTGCAAAATTCAACTAAAATCAATGAGCTGCAAGCAGATGGGAAAAGCAGAGATGACCAATTGCCAACTTTGGCAGAATAGAAGCTTCTGTGGATACAGTTTTTGTCCAGTTGGTGCAGGATTTAATTGAAAAGATGCTGAGATATTTGAAGCATGTTGTTCTGTGGTGTATGTGACTACTTAAATTAGTTTATTATAGAAATACAGTGGACAAAGAATGTTTTGACACTTAAGCCACAATTACAAATGCGTGGCTGTCACTGCAAGAGAACAAAATATCGAAGTTCTAACAAGCCCAGCTGAACAGTGTAACACTTGATCTTAGATGTGTGAAACCAAAACCCCAAGTATTCAGTCACATTCCTCTCATGTTTCTCTCCCACAGGGACAACCAATCACTTGAGCTCAGGGATAACATCATTAGATCCATACTGGACCAGAGCCCTAGTACTGTGACGCTAACCGCAATGATGAATCCAACCAGACAGCTGACACTAATTCTACTCTGCCCTTTACTGTGAACCACCACAGATTCCACAGCTAAAGCCCTCCAACTGGGCCAAAAACTGGCAATTGATTTATCAGCCAGCTGTCTAAATGAATTTGTCATGTAATATTTTGGTTACAATTTATTTTGACAGTCCACTTTAGACATTCTACTAACTATAAGTAACTTTGCAACTACATGTCAACTAATTCTCATTAATTTGCAACTACATGTCTACTAACTCTCAGAGTAGACTGGTAGGGTAGGTTTAGTAGAATAAGCATATACCCGCAAAATTTCTCATAGTCAGCATGTTGTGTGTTGTTGACCCATCAAAATAAAGTGATAGAAGTTATTAAGCAGACAGTCTACTAATACTCTAATGACTGCTAGTTGACATGTAGCTGCAAAGTTACTTACTGTTAGTAGAATGTCTATAGTGGACTATCGAAAAAAAAGTGTTACCATATATTTTGTAAATACTAATGGGTTTATGTATGCTAGGAATTAAAATTGTGCACCATTTAACAAAGTAGCTAGCTGGCCTTTGTGTCACGTGTCTTATGTTGCAGTCTTTGACCAAGTACAGGTGCTGGTCATATAATTAGAATATCATCAAAAAGTTGATTTATTTCACTAATTCCATTCAAAAAGTGAAACTTGTATATTATATTAATTCATTACACACAGACTGATATATTTCAAATGTTTATTTCTTTTAATTTTGATGATTAGAGCTTACAGCTCATGAAAGTCAAAAATCAGTATCTCAAAATATTAGAATATTTACATTTGAGTTTGAATAAATGACCATCCCTACAGTATAAATTCTGGGTATCTCTTGTTCTTTGAAACCACAATAATGGGGAAGACTGCTGACTTGGCATTGATTCAGAAGACAAACACTGACATCCTCCACAAAGAGGGTAAGTCACAGAAGGTCATTACTGAAAGGTGTGGCTGTTTACAGAGTGCTGTATCAAAGCATATTAAATGCAAAGTTGACTGGAATGAAGAATTTGGGTAGGAAAAGGTGCACAAGCAACAGGGATGACCGCAAGCTTGAGAATACAGTCAAGCAAAGCCGATTCAAACACTTGGGAGAGCTTCACAAGGAGAGAACTGAAGCTGGAGTCAGTGCATCAAGAGTCACCACGCTCAGACGTCTTCAGGAAAAGGGCTACCAAGCCACTTCTGAACCAGAGACAACGTCAGAAGCATCTTAACTGGGCTGTGGAGAAAAAGAACTGGACTGTTGCTCAGTGGTCCAAAGTCCTCTTTTCAGATGAAAGTAAATTTTACATTTAATTTGGAAATCAAGGTCCCAGAGTCTGAAGGAAGAGTGGAGAGGCACAGAATCCATGTTGCTTGAAGTCCAGTGTGAAGTTTCCACAGTCAGTGATGATTTGGGCTGCCATGTCATCTGCTGGTGTTGGTCCACTGTGTTTTCTGAAGTCCAAGGTCAACGCAGCCATCTACCAAGAACTTTTAGAGCACTTCATGCTTCCTTCTGTTGACAAGCTTTATGGAGATGCTGATTTCATTTTCCAGCAGGACTTGGCACCTGCCCACACTGCCAAAGGTACCAAAAGCTGGTTCAATGACCATAGTGTTACTGTGCTTGATTGGCCAGCAAACTCGCCTGACCCGAACCCCATAGAGAATCTATGGGTTATTGTCAAGAGGAAGATGAGAGACACCAGACCCAACAATGCAGATGAGCTGAAGGCCACTATCAGAGCAACCTGGGCTCTCATAACACCTGAGCAGTGCCACAGACTGATCGACTCCATGCCACGCCGCATTGCTGCAGTAATTCAGGCAAAAGGAGCCCCAACTAAGTATTGAGTGCTGTACATGCTCATACTTTTCATTTTCATACTTTTCAGTTGGCCAAGATTTCTAAAAATCCTTTCTTTGTATTGGTCTTAAGTAATATTCTAATATTTTGAGACACTGATTTTTGACTTTCATGAGCTGTAAGCTTTAATCATCAAAATTAAAAGAAATAAACATTTGAAATATATCAGTCTGTGTGTAATGAATGAATATAATATACAAGTTTCACTTTTTTGAATGGAATTAGTGAAATAAATCAACTTTTTGATGATATTCTAATTATATGACCAGCACCTGTAAATCACCTGATCTAAGCTCTCAAAGCTTGGCATGATAATAGCTGAACTGTACCACCACACACGTATTTTCTTCAGATTACTTTGAAGTTAAACAGTGTCTATATATCACATTAACTACCTGCGAGGTTCCTCAGGGCTTGGTACTTGGTTCCCTCCAATTTTCTATATACACAAAACTGGGAGTTCTAACAGAGCTTTAATAGTGTAGTGATATTTTGTAATATTATTTGGGGAAAATATCCTCTTTGACATAGGTCTTTTAGGTCACAAGTGGTTTGAAAAACTAGGCAAGAGCAAGATTTTAGTATTACCCTTATTTCTAAAAAGTTCCCTGAATTACTGAACCATAAAGCCAGTGGGCTGTTCACGATATTGGCATAATACGTAACCAAAGCAAGCACAGAATATTTATCTTATTGAACATGCTCAGTAATAACAAATTATATTTGAATCTAATAAATGTCAGTCATTTTAAAAGCAGTCCAATCTAGCTGACAGACCAGGTATTAAGTAGTAGTGATGCTCACCATGTTGAACACGGCCATGACTAAGATAAGTGCAGTGGTTGCCATGGTGAGTGCAAGTCTTATCCAGGGCTTGTTGGTGATGACTTTAGAGGAGCTGGGGAGCCAGGGCATTGTGCAGGAGGATGCTTTGCCCCATTGCTACGGCAACAAGAGAGAGAAAAATAAAATAAAAAAAATAAGCTTAACTCCCACCAACGTCATTAGCATATCTGCTTCTATTCCAAATGCTCAAGGTCATGATTGTTCCCCACAAGTCAGAGACACATTAATAAACATAACTTCACAGTGAGTGAATATATAACAAAAAATGCAATTGACTAAATTAAGGACTTCTTCCCCTCTAAAACATAGCTGGTACAGTTTTCCTCCCCCTGTAGAGTCTGACCCTCCTTGGACCCCAAAAGCGATTTCATTGGCTGAAACAACTTTTCCCATTGTTTGTGTTTTCAATTATTTTCAATAAGATTACAGTTTAGCATAGTAGCTTAGCATACAACTATTTAACGGCAACCCATTTTCGAGGCTTTTGAAAGAGAAGTGAAGGCTAAAAGGGACCAAAGTGGTTGTTTTGCACAGAGAAAACAGGAGGTTTTGGAATGACATGAGGGTGAGTAAATAGTGACAGAATTTTCATTTTTGAATAAACTATCCTTTCAAGCAAAATTTAAACTGAATGAAAAAAGATCAAACCCCTGCCTCTGAATGTTTTTATCTGACATAAGACATTGTGGCCTTGAAGAAACTGAGATCTGTTTGTTAAACCCACCTTGTACTGATTGCAGTACTAATGTAATGTTTGTAGAGGCCGTGTAACCTTTATTGACTCTACATTGTCAGGATGAGTATTAACGGAACTGCAGTGGAAAAAGCACTTTACAAAACACTTAACCTAGACCATGTGCAAGAATGCTTTGGGCTTAAATCAAAAAGAAGTAAAAGAGGTAGAGAAGCCCTCTCACCAGTCAATCATGCGTTAGTTACATCATCTATACAAAAAATAGCTTTCAATATTAAAACACAGCACTTCTACTGGATAACCTTAACACTCTTTTATATTTGTAAATCAGTGGGCTGAATGTGAAATCTCACATCACATCAGCTAAATGGGAAACAAAACTGAGAACGCCTCTTAACTAAATTCCATAGAGCTCCAGGCACTTATGACTTTGACAGTTGTCTGTGAAACCAAAAGAGAGTCCTACCACAAAAGAAACTCAAAATGTGAGTGCCAGAGCTTTATAAAAATGGCCCCTCACACCCCCAATCCCCAGAGTTTACTGCATGAAAAAGAGACAACAAACAGCCCAGTAAAAAGTATCGTCACTCAAGCTGCTTTTCTTTTGACACAAAAACAGAAAAAAAAGAGGTTTTTGGACTAACGCAATGTCACCATTCTGTGTGGCCTATTTTTTTTTTTTTTTTTATCATCATGAATTCTGAATCTTCAACTGAAACTGTTTGGTTAATTAATGGACAATCAAGTCGAGCTGGTGGGTGAACGGCATAAAAACCCTTCAAGTTCTTTGGAAGGTCATGTCTTTTAAAAATATAACAATTGATGCCTCAATATACAGAAAAACAGGTTACGTTGATTATAGTAAGAATTCCATTGAGTGTATGAGGTTCAATCTGTCAAGGTCAAAACAGCAAAACTGTGATATTGTGAAATATTATTACAATTTAAAACAAATGTTTTCTATTTTAATATATTTTAAAATATAATTTATTCCTGTGATGCAAAGTTGAATTTTCAGCATCATTACTCCAGTTTTCAGTGTCACATGATCCTTCAGAAAGCATTCTAATATGCTGATAAGAAGTATTCCACATATATATATATATATACACATATATACACACATATATATATACACACACACATAAAACAAATTTTTTATGATTCTTTGACAGTTCAAAAGAAGAATAGCATTTATTTGAATTATGAAGTAAAATTATATCTTTTTTTAAACAAAAAGTCTTACTGAACAGTAGTGTATAAATATAATTTGAATAATATTTGCTTGAAAATAATGTTACAATACAGTAAACCTTAATGGTTATAAAAATAGGCTTAATTTTCTTCTGATTTTGGGGTGGAATATGACCAGAACATGTTCTTTCAGATTTCCAGATTTCCCATGAGTGGCCTTTGAATATTGAATAAGCCATTTCGCTCTAAGCTTTCATAATATATTAAGAAAGAAAGAGCAGGAGAAAGAAAATAGAGACACATACAGCTGACATTTACTTAAGCCATTTATGTTCCACAGGTCCAAAGTAGCTGGTAATTTGATTATAGACGACGCTCTCTAAGAGCAGAGAAAGAGTGTTGTTCTTTGGGTTAAAACAAGGAAATTTCAATCTTGTTTTGATATGGTGTGTTTTCCTCCTGGTATGGCATTTTCTCTAACAAGATGAGGGTCTCAAATGTGCGGAAACCTCAATTTATTAAATGGCATTTCAGTACACAGTTATTTCCTCCATGGAAAATGGAAAAATATGTAACATGTCAACATCTGACTAGACTGAACAGACAAGCCAACCTGCCTCATTCACTGACAATTCACTCTCAAAGAAAGCTACTTCTACATATTTACTTCTACAAGTGTGAGCAACGCTTACCAGTATGTGACCAGCAAAACAAATGGCGAGGATCAAGGCAAGCAGCAGGAAGGCCATTCCGAACGAAACTCCAAGGACGGTGGTTCTGAGAGAGACAAAATCATCAGAGATACTCCAAAGCTTATGTATTCATCATCCGTCTATGCCTGCTGTAGTTTGTGTCTCACATGAACATCCAATCTTAGCATAGCACTACTATGCCATTGTTACTGTGTTTTGTGTCATTGCAAGGTGATTGCTACTTGCTCCAGGTCGAAATAGCACCCAAATCCAGCATCAAGACATTTTGCTCTTGAGATACATTCCACATCAGTGTTATTTTTGTATCATTTATATACTACTATATTTATTAACATTTTCATTTTTATATTTTCAGTTTTCACTCTATTATTAGTGTAAGTTTTAGTAAATGTGTTTTTTTTTTTTTTAATTTCGCTTTACATAGTTAAAAAAATATTTAGCGATTTAGTTTTTTGTTTGTAATTTTAGTAATTCAGCCTAAAATTATTTTGTAGAGTCTATTTACACTAACTTCGTCCGCCACCGTGTTGTAGGGCTAGTCGACATTACAAAAGACAGCTGTCAAATAACAGCTCCAGTGGTAAAACACATAGCGCAGACTTTTTTGACGCGATCGACCCAAGTTCGAATCCTCCTTTTCCTAAATTCATTCTTGTCCCTTTTTACATCTCATATCACATCGGAAAGGCATTTATTTTCATTAAAAATGAAAAAAGTTGATAATGAAGTATTGGGTAGGGTTAGGGTAGGTATAGGGAGGGCTTTATTGTCAGCACTCAATATGTTATTATTGCATACTCTTTTATAATGTATTACAATACCGAAGTGCAGATTTTTGCAACATAGGCTCATTGGAAATACGTGCGTCTACCTACATTTCTGCAAAACTCAAAAAACGCACTCATACATATGAATCGCTGCAGTTTCCAGTTGAAATGACCACTAGAGGCAGTAAAACTTCCACAACTTTTACTCCTTTTCACACAAAGTATGATTTGCAGGTCCACAGTTTTGATTAATAAAGCCTAATGTTTGCATAATTACTTGAGGAATGTTATGTCAAAACATTTTTAACATCCTGCCACAATTGAAAACCCAATTATTTGAAGGTTAGCGTCACATATCCAGCTTCATATGCATGAGTTTTCTAACTCAGTAGGTTTGCTCGGTAGCTCACGCGATACAGCGTGAGTGATGAAGAGCTCTGGTATGAACCCACGAAACTACGGTTCAACAAAAAAGCTCATTTCCGCATAAGGAAGTTAAAATACCACGGCTGCATCAACAAATGCATTTTTATGTCACTTTTGCATTTGTTAAAACTATTGGGTAGGTTTAGGGTTGGGTTTGGTGTAGGGGATATTTCCAACACGATAGAGCATCGACTTTTAGTGACACTCCTCAGATATTTGAATTATGAACCACCGCAATACGTACCTGAAGCAACGTAATACGAACACAGCAATACGTGCCTATATCAACGTAACAAAAACCTGCCAGGGTCACGTACTGAACCCGCGGTTTAGTGCCACTCACTGGACGTTTCATTTTGAAACTGCTGTGAAACGTGCAGTAAGGTATATCTGTGCTGAAGAAATGTGTTTAGAGGCATGTACTGTATTTCGAATGAGCCTGGGTTGGATATTTGCCACTATTTGCAATACGTAATATAAATGACAGAAAATACTGCTATTTTAACATAGTGTAAATGGAAGCTATAGCTATTTGCACTTAATGTAAATAGCATCTCTTGCTATTGCCAAATTATTTCAGTTGATTTTTTTTTCAATCATTTGTAAGCTAAGAAATCTATTAAATTTAATTTTACCTTTAATTTAAGTAGTTTTAGTAATTTAACAAACTTTATTTATTTCAGTAAGTTGCTAAGGCAGCAAGTTTTTTTTCTCTAATATTTATATTTGTATAAATTATTATATTTTTATATATACTGTATATATATTAATTGTATTCATTTTAGTACATAAGCAAATGTATGTATTATCAGAATAATTTTGAGATTCAAAATCATTCTGATGGTACATTGACTTCAAATAAGGCAAATGTCTACTGTTTTTTCCTGTGTAAGTTTGGTGAGCAAGTATGAAATTACATCATCTAATATTTATATTTTATTTTAGCTTTCCAGTAAAAAATTTTCAATAGTTTTAGTGGTAACACTTTACAATAAGGTGTCATTTGTTAACATTAGTTAACGTATTAACTAACATGAACAAACAATGAACAATATATTTATTACACTATTTATTAATCTTTGTTAATGTTAGTTAATAAAAATAGAGTTGTTAATTGTTTGTTCATGTTAGTTCACAGTGCATTAACTAATGTTAACAAGCACAACTCGTGATTTTAATAATGCATTAGTAAATGCTGAAATTAACATGAACTAAGATTAATAAATGCTGTAGAAGTATTGTTCATTCTTAGTTCACATTATCTAATGTAGTTAACTAATGTGAACTAATGAACCTTATTGTAAAGTGTTACCGTTTTAGTTAACAGATGCCTTTTTCAGTCTAGATCTGAAAAAAATTCTGATTGCTTAGAATAACAACAAAACATCTATTTTAATCAAGATTCAAGGTAACATTCACATAGAACAAATAGTGTGAGACAAATTATATGCTGAAATTTAGGGCTTTGGGGTTGGCAAAGTTTAGAGAATGT
Organism: Onychostoma macrolepis; assembly: GCF_012432095.1. Classification (NCBI taxonomy): domain Eukaryota; kingdom Metazoa; phylum Chordata; class Actinopteri; order Cypriniformes; family Cyprinidae; genus Onychostoma; species Onychostoma macrolepis. The sequence continues at coordinate 8,568,042 of NC_081173.1, forward strand.
AAATTAACCCAAGCAAGCATCACATATTTTAATGGCTTTTCGAATATAGGAACAAGTGTTCAGTTCTAGTCTTTGTGGTGCCATATCTCACTATAAATCTGATATAAAATCAATGTCAGAAAGTGAGAACTCAGCTTGAGAGAAAGCGCTGTGGTCTCGGCTCTTGTGAATGTGTTCTCGGTCAACATGAGCAGTAAATTAGGGTGACGTCTTGCATAGATTTTTCTGTCTGACTTCATACAAAAGGGAGACATCATTTCCAAACCAGATTGGCCTCTGATTAAAAAAAAAAATCTATAACTGTCTGCTCAGGGCTGTCTTTTTCATGCAGGCATTGACATTCCCATCATCCCGGTCTTAATCGTTGCACTCATTTTCTCTCAATTTTGTAGAAATGTTGTAATACTATTATGCGTCACTTGGTCTAAATGCTGTGGGAGACAGCGGCGTAATTGCATCGCAAAAGACAATGAGATACTTGGAAGATGTGGTGGAGATGGCACTTACTTTGGCAAGACTAAGACCTGCACTATGAAGATGCAGAAGAAAATGAGACAAGCACAGGTGACGTAGTACTTGAAGGCCGGCAGAGTTGTGGCTCTGTACTGTTAGAAAAAAAAAATATATATATATATTTCAGCTCTTACGGTTTTCTATACGCTTTTGTTCAGATGCAGATTTCTCTTTACAGTGAAGTATTTGCCATTCAATGACACATCTCAAGGTGAAATGTACCTCTTTTTCGAGTGTCTTATTATGAAAAAACAGAGATATCCTCTGAATGTCCTCCGACTTCAGCCACTGTCTGATGGAAAGAAAGCATAGTCATTTTTAACAATTAAATTCTCATTGTCATGATGAATCGCTATTATAATAGCTTGTTGAGTGACACTGATGCAGGAAATGCTCTGAAAGTGAAAGTGAATTTAATCTAAAAAAAAAAAAAAATTATTTAATTTAATTATTTTATTATATATAATATTCTATAAATTGTTATATTTGTTTTATTAATTAAATAATTATTTGTTTTATTTTACTAAATACATTTTAAATGAAAATGAGATAAATATAATAAACAAATGAAAATAAAAATAAAATAAATATGAAATATATCAAATAAAAAATATGTTAATAAATAAATAAATAAATATTTTTACATTTTTCAAAATCAAAAACTTTCTATTTTTTGCGGATTTAAATACGACTTTGAATCCCATTGTGAGGTCAGACTTGATCCTTGTTAACATTTAGCAATTCATGAGTTACTCCATATGGATAAGATGCAATGCATTATGGATGCTTACTTCTGTGAGTTAATGCCATCAATAGTGCGAATGATTCTTTCATTCAACTCCTCTTCAAATCTCTTTTTCTGCGATTTTGTTCTGAAAGGGCAGAAAAATGAGGGAGAGAGACTTGTAAATGTAAATGAGGTCAGCGTGAATGTTCTGAAAGGTTATTCACTTGAATTTAGATTTTTGCTTTTTTATGTTATATAAAGCAATGAACAGTCAAAAAAACAGACCTTTCAGACCTTTGCTGAAAGTTGTACTGCCCTAAGGGCACATCCTGTAAGAAAAAAAATTACAAATGTAATTAATAGAGCACTATTAATTGCTTCAAATACAAACTAGTCCTGATGACAGTAATCACCATTTAAATCTTTCATCAGAATGACAGTATTTTTTGCATGTGTGCTCAGGTTGACTCACGTGTGTGTTGATCTTGCCGTTCTCGTTGGTCATGCTGTCTCGATGGTGGAGGTTAGCAAACGGTTTGGCCGCTCCCCAGGACTCGAGGTACTGCGTCATGCGGACAGACGCCCTCATCTTGGCCCCATCCAGAGTGGGACGAAGCCGAGCAGGTAACAGGGGACTCCGTTTTTCTGCCTAAGCATGAAGTGCAAACACACCATGAATACGAGTCTAAATGTATGTTACAGCACAGAAATCCAAAAAATCTAACAAGAATATGTACTGAAGTGGTGGGTCACAGATGTGTTTTATAATACATTTTTGATTCAAGTGCATTACGTGATCTGATACTGATATTCAAGATATTTCTGTGTACTTTGGGATCCTAAACAATTTTGGTACTGTGTCAAGTCACTACTTGATGTCCAATATAATATCTGGGTCCTGAAGCAATACCACTTCCAAAGCCACTGGAGTACAGGACTGAATTTCTATCATGATTTTTGAACCAACTGTAAAAGATCTTTATGGAATCAAACACAAGCATTCAACGAATCTGATGAAAATCGAACAAGGTCCTAAAACTGGATTAATTGATTAACTGTATTAACATGTTCCCTTTCGATACTTCACTCGTACTGCGTCGCTAGACACTAATGGGAAAACTACTTTTTCTCCGAGGACTGAAGACTTTTTCAATCACGCAGTGTAACTGCACGGCCATTGGTTCGTGCAGTGTATTAAAAACGAACCAATGGCTCGGCAGCGGTGCTGCACGAGGGCCAGAGCCTGCCAGAATGGGCGGGGCCATCTGGCTATATAAGCGGGCATTTCGTCATAGGATCTCAGATCAATTTTCCTTCAGCGACGACGATCTCCCTTCACTGACACTCGGGACTGAAGACGCTCGCCGTGGAAACGCCTCACTGCGGATAGAAGCTGCCTTTTCTTCTGCGACCTCTCGCTGCTTCCGCTCGCTCTCGAGCTCGCTTCAGCGATCTCGCTTCAGCGATCTCCGCAGATACCAGGTCATCCCCTGCGGCCATCCGGCGAGCCTAAAAGCAAATTTCTCTAAAAGAGCAGCGGTGTTGTTGCAAATGCCATGCCGTCATTGCACGTCATGCAGAATTGCCCTGCACAATGGTGACGGCCACTTAGAGTGCGTTTCCTGGTCTGGGTAAACCCCACGCAGATGCCGCTCTGAGCAAGACGGATTGTTCACAATGCGTGAACATGAGTCTCACCACTCTGTGTGCTCGGATCGCTTTCTTTTTAGAGAGCGAATCCTCCCCTCGCGCCCTTTTTCCACCCAGGGACCTGTAAGGAAAAAACAGCGGGGCAAAAGGATTAAGCGCTCGGTCACGCCGGCCCAGATCCCGCGTGCCTCGCCCCTGCCAAGCAGAGTGATTTCTTCCGTTCTCTTTGAGCACGAAGGCCAGCGTCCCTCTGCTGATGCGAGTGACTTGGTCTCATTCGGCGCCGTCGAGGATGAGCTATTAGATGACAGCATGTCTCTAATAGCATCAGACACGGAGGATATTTCGGGCTCTACTGCTGACCCCGCCCCCTCTCCATCTGCTAAGCCCAGCGACTCCAAGCCAGGGATGGATGCCGAACTTCTCCGCAGCCGAAGAGATGGGATTGGAGTGGTCCTGCCAGGTTGCCGTCAGGCCCCTCGTCAGCGAGCCTCTTCATATTTACCGGAGGTCCACGATGAGCTTACAAAGTCGTGGCGCGCACCCTACTCGGTCCGCCTTCGCTCTAACTCTTCTTCTGCTCTCTCCTCAGTGGACGGCGCTGAAGAAAAGGGTTACGAGAGGATGCCTCCTCTCAACAAAGCAGTGGCTGCGCACCTCTGCCCACCCACTGCCATTGGATGGAAGGCTAAGGTCGCTCACCCCTCCAAGTCATGCAGAACGACCTCTGCCCTCGCTGGACAAGCGTACTCCTCCGGCGGGCAGGCCGCCTCATCTCTGCACTCCATGGCCGTGCTACAGGTCTTCCAGGCCAAACTCCTCCAGGCTAAGGATGAGTCAGGACCTGATGCCTCAGCTTTTAAGGGGCTGCGCGGCACTACAGACCTGGCTCTAAGGGCCACCAAGGCCTCGGCACAGGCTATAGGGAGGTCAATAGCCAACTTAGTGGTGCTGGAGCGCCACTTATGGCTAAATCTCATAGAGATTAAAGAGGCTGACAAGGTCCCCTTCCTCGACTCTCCGGTCTGCCGTCGAGGGCTTTGCGGAGCGATTCACTGCAGCACAGAAGTCGTCCCAGGCTATGCGACACTTCTTGCCTAAACGATCCAGCTCTGCAACGGCTACCAGTCGCTCCAGACCTCCTCCAGCACAGCCAGCGAAACCTGCGCCGTCGATCGACAGTGCTCATGCACGGTCAGATGCTACTCGCTTCCCAAGCGCCAAGGACCCCGGCCCAAGCTGACCTTGGATCCTGCGCCTCCGGCGTCTTCCTGATCTGCTAGAAGGGAAGAGGAAGGGGCAAAGTCTCGCTAGTGCTGGACTGCCCCCAAAACGCCCTCTGTTGTGCCCTCAAGCACCCCGTTTGGTCCTGGGCGCCAGCAGCAGTATGTTTGTCCAAAAAGCTGTTGTGAGTCAGGGGCCCGTTCTTAAAGCGCCATCTCGCACAGTCGCTGTTATAGCCAGAAAAATAAAAAACAAACATTTTCAAAAAGAGAGCAAATTTCCTCTTCCAGTCACCATGAGTGTCCAGCCCCCACATGGCGGCTCTCCACCCGAACTAATCCAACCCCTTGTCACACGGGCCGAGGCCTGGTAGGCCATCCCCGGAGTGTCTCATTGGGTGCTGGGGATTATAAAGCGAGAATATTTGCTTCTGTTCGCTCGAAGTCTCGACCTCAGTGCACGTTCTGCGAGCCGAGGTAATGAATCTGCTGACAAAAGGAGCCATAGAGGCAGTTCCGTTAGCTCAGAGCGAGTCTATCGAGGTGGTCTGACTCTAAGGCTTTGCCTGTTTCTTCAAGAACGCTCTTGTCCCTAATAATAGTGCTGAGGCTGTACATTAGACCCTTGGAACAATAATCCAAAGCTGGGCTGACCTCTATGAGTTCATCCTTCTTGCTTCCCGCAGGGCTCACCCTGCATATAATTGGTCCCTCTGAGTCCTTATCGCTCAAGACCAGTTTATATCAGTCGTTCCTCTTACATGGCACAGCGGGATTGAATTGGTTCCCCATTAGCGTCTAGCGACGTAGTACGGGTGAAGTATCGAAAGGGCATGAACTAGGTTACTTACGTAACCTCAGTTCCCTGAGATACGGGAATGAGTACTGCGTACATTGCCGTGCCATGACGCTGCACGACTCAGTGTCGTTGCTTCAGTCAAATTTACCTGAGATCCTATGGCGAAATGCCCACTTATATAGCCAGATGGCCCCGCCCATTCTGGCACCGCTGCCGAGCCATTGGTTCGTTTTTAATACACTGCACGAACCCATGGCTGTGCAGTTACACTGCGTGATTGAAAAAGTCTTCAGTCCTCGGAGAAAAAGGAGTTTTCCATTAGTGTCTAGCGACGCAGTACTCGTTCCCGTATCTCAGGGAACTGAGGTTACGTAAGTAACCGAGCACGTTCATTCAGTATAACCTAATTTGATTGTAAGCAGATTTTCTTAAAATATTCTTATTGATTCCTTTAGGACCGAAATTACAGTTCCAAATTATGATTCAGATTCCATTAGCACACAGGTACATAGGATTATTAATGAAATTCAAAAAATAAATTAAATAAAAAAATAATTTTTTTAATTAAATTAAATTCTATGGGGAAAATTTGAGAGAAAAGAGAATTTGAGATAAAACAGCGTGTTGTATTCACATTTCATATTGTATATAAATAGGCTTTTATACATGAAAATATATAAAATGGGAGGCTTCTTAAAATACATATTCATTCATGTAAAAAGCTGCTTTACACATGAATTAATATGTATTTTAGGAAAGGGGTCTCTTGCAAGAGGTTTGTCATATTTGAGGGTGCTTGACACCAAATGATAGAAAACCCTTGCTATAGTATAAAAGATAACAGTGGCTCCCTCAAATCTGTATGGTCTACTTTACAGCAGCTTGACTTGATGACAGTCGTTCATTAGAATAATACAAAAAATGCAAATTGGCATTAACTGAACAACAGGGTGATAAAAGAAAAGATAACAACTAAACAAACAAGCAAAAGCTCTCCAAACTCAAATGCAGTCATCATAAATGGCAGTGTAGGGAGTGGGTGTGCAGTGGGCTGTTATGATAAGAGGGCCGAAAGGCTCAAACTGAACAGAAATAAATGTATGAGTCTCTTATGAGAAAAATTTGCTGCTTTTGTTACCTCGGGCAAAGCAAATGCATTGTTGAAAAGTAAATAAGGCACCGGATAAATAAAAGAATAGGCGTTGTTATTTGAATATATGGTGCCAGGCATTATGATATCTGTGGGCTGAAAAGCCCACACACATCTAAATGGACGGATATTCAGGAATCTTCTGGGTCTTGATGCCCGTTTCCTTGAACTTGTGTTTTGACAAACACTCTCCCCAGGGTTGTCAAATACGACCACAAAGTCACGTTTGTGTAACCGCACAGTCTAAATAGTGTAATTATGCTAATTAGTGCTCAAGGTGAATTGAATGCAATGCTAATTTGAAAAGCTCAAGTTGCATAAGTAGACACATTATGATATGATTTATTAACTATCATACAGCAGATGATGATTCGGCTATGATTAATACTTCTGTTTAACTAATTTTCTGGGTAAAAAAAAACAAGCATTTTTTTATAATTAAGTTATTTCTTTAAAAAAAATGGTTTTATTGTTTCCACAATAATTATCATCATAGCTGATGTTTGCTATAAGCCCCTAACATGATTTGGGCCAGTAAGAAACCTCCAGCAAACACAAAGCAACACTGTTTTCTTCAGAAAATGTAAATGTCTAGTTATTTATAAACGTAGAAGCTGGACTGCATCATTTTTTACCTTCGGGTTGATGACTAGGTACGTGATGATGCCGTGCTCTTTCAAGTAAGAATCTCTGCTTTGTCCATTGCCTGGCTCGACTTGATACGCTCCATTCAAATGTTCCAGTGTCACAGAAGAGATGTGAACCCGTCTGGAGAGGAGCACACAACTATTACAGGCTGGCGATTGAAAGAACACTTCACAAAGGCAGGTGCATTATGTGAGTATTTCACAAATGTTCCAATGCCCACAGAGACAATAGAGACGAGATATGAAAAATGAATGTAGTGCTTTGCGTTTATGTTATTTTTTTGGGTTATTCAACGAACACTCATTAGTAGCACAAAAACACATTCACTGTGCTCTCAACAGAGCATTTCTATTAACGTCAAGAACCCTCCATGAGCATAATAGCACTTGTGGCAAATATGTGAAAATCATGAAATGGGGAAAAACAAAAGTCATATTCAGATCTTACCCAGGTACACCCCCCGCCTCCATGTGATTGGCCAGGGTCACGTCATGTGACCAAACATCATACTGCCATTTCTGGAGGCCAATCACACCGCAGAGAACATTCCCAGAGTGCACTCCAACACGCATATTAATGTCAACTCCGGTAGCATCTCTCACCTTCCTGAAATAACAAGAAATGTTTGCTTGTTTACTATTTTATACATTTTAAAATAATAATAAAAAAACATCACATTGTTTGCCAAAATAGTGTAACTGAATATGTATTTATGTAACTCATTTGGATAAATTTGAATAATTAATCAGCATATTATTATTTAATCAGCATGTAATTAATTCCAAATGCATTTTAATAAATTGTCAGAATTAAAATATATAAAGATATTCTTAAAAGTATATAAAAATATATTTAAAAAGTATTTTTTTATTACAAAGTTTTGAAAGAAATGTATGGGAAATGTATGTACTTCCAGTGTCATGAAAGATATTTCTTTTACAGCATGTACACACTTCAGGCTCTCCCTCCATCCTTTGAAATGACTGAAATAGCACCATATTTCACTGACATAACTCGGCTTAACACCAGAAATATTTATAGCAAAGTAAATATCAGAAGGTGCCAGGATTGCGGTGGTACGTGTTGGTTTATGAGGGAGTGTGTCTGGTGCCTGTGTATATATTCATTCAGCACAGAGAATGCATCATCTTGTGTTTAAGATAAGCCAGTTTGAATGTTACCACGTCCCTGCTGCACGAAACAGTCTAGACCAGCATTATTTTTTTATTTTTTTTATGCAGGATGGATTAAGCTAGTTTGGCGCTGTTCAAGTTTGTGGACCAGTATTAAATTGCTTAAACAAAAAAAAGTATCAAAACAAAAAACAAACACACAGAAAACACGGGTGCTTCCTCAAAACAAAAAAACAAAACAAAAAACAAAAACAGCCACTGGTGCTCCCTCAAAAAACAAAAACAAACAAACAAACAAACAAACAAACAAAAAACAGCCACTGGTGCTCCTTCAAAACAAATACAGCCACTGGGTGCTCCCTCAAAACAAAATAAAACAAAACAAATCAAAACACAAAACGAAACAAAAAACAAAACACAAAACAAAACAAGCAACTGGTGCTGCCTCAAAAAACAAAACAAACAAACAAACAAAAAACAGCCACTGGTGCTCCCTCAAAACAAACAAACAACAACAAAAAAAAAACAGCCACTGGTGCTCCCTCAAAACAAATACAGCCACTGGGTGCTCCCTCAAAACAAAACAAAAAAAACCAAATCAAAACACAAAACGAAACAAAAAACAAAACACACAAAAAAAAAAAAAGGTGCATGGCACCCCTGGAGTTGTGTGTGTTTCTCTGACAGATCATTTCAGGCTATCTGTCACACACCATTCTTATTTCTAGGAGCCTCTCAGCCTGAGCTATGTCATGTTGGAAAATATACTGGAGGGTTCTCGATTACCCCCTAAAATGGATTTGTGTGTGTGTGAAAGAAAAAGATTGCAGTAGCGTAACGGAAAGCAAATGTGTGGCAGAAGAGCGGAAGAATGAAGAATGGGTGAGGAATCGTGAAAGGGACTGGAAAAAGGGGCTGCACTTTGAGATGGAGAAAGAGACGAAAAGGAGAATGTGTGGGTTTCAACAATATCACACATCTGAGCCTCTTGAGTATGAGGGTGATTTCAGCCTGAGAGAGTAGTGCTTGAAAAGACAGACACCACGGGAAAAAGGACACAGAAATGGTCTTTTGTAGATGATGAAAGGGTATAATGTGACAAACAGCTCATGTGTAGTGGTTTTAGGACTTTGAAGCAGATATAACTCTAGGGGTCTTTTTGTTCTAATGAAGAAATGGAAAATGGATAATGTACAATCAGCTGGTCATTATCTCAAAATAAATCCTGATAGGCACTGGCTTATGGGACGCCCAGCAGGTGTTTCGCAGGCTGGCAACCGTACGGCATTGTATGCCAATTACATTTAGGTTAAATTTGCCTATTGAGACTGAATTTTACACCGTGTTTGCACAGATATTTAATCTAGCACAGCTATGTAGGAAACTAAAATTTCCTGTGACAAAGGTCAATTATACAGTTTGGTGGTTATTATGCAAACATATTTTAGTGCAGATTGCTGTGATGGACCAATTATAATCTAGATTGAGAAAGACAGCGTGCTCTTTTACTTGATGGCCTCACACATGTCCAGCCCCATCTTCACACAGTCTTTGGCATGATCAGTCAGAGGGTCTGGCAGCCCTGACACACAGTAATAGCAGTCGCCCAGGATCTTGATCCGCATGCAGTCGTTATCCTGCATCAAACAAACCATCAAGACAGCAGGTGTAGTAGACATTATATTCTATACAATATATCATCATATCAATGTGAAAGTATGTCATTATTAGGAAAGACTGGATCTAGTTGTCACACGGGCTATATCTCATGCCTGTTAGGACATATGATACCTTGGCTATCTGGTCAAATTTGCCGAAGAGCTCATTGAGCATGTAGACCAGTTCTCCAGGCGAACAGTCACTGGCCAGACGCGTGAATCCAACAATGTCTGCATACAGAATGCTGTGGAAAATATTAAAATGTTCAAGAAAAGGAGAGTTACGCAAACTGGTAAAGAGCATGAAATTATGCTTTTGTACTGCAATTAATGTGCACCTTGCAAATAAGTATATTCTGAATACTTATTTGTATTCAGCATTTTTATATAAGCATTTTTTATAATAAGCATTTTTCTTGTTTTCCAGTACTGAAACATCCTTAAAAACAGCATGA